>NC_051128.1:8176215-8450088 GCF_014839805.1 Manduca sexta
GTCATATCTAAGATACAAGTATTTGAAATACACATAGATACAAGATACAAAATACGTATTTTCATCTTGTATCTAAAATACTTTTTAGAAAGGATTTTGTATCTTGTATTTAAATACTTTTGTTTAGTATCTTAGTATTTTATAAATACTTTTCTGATAAAATACTTTATAAAAAAAATAGAGATTATTTGGTTCTTGTCGTTTATAAAATAAATGCGTAGAACTGAACGAGCGGTTCTTGGACATATACTCTTGTCTGTGTAATCTGTGGTGCCGTTATTAATGTGAGGAAAAATTTATAGATAGCGACTCTTTCTTTCTACAAATTTCACCGGCTGTTATGAATAATTATGATTGATTTGAAATCAGTTATTTTTCGTATACTTTTGTGAAATTCGAGATCGCAAATATGGAAACGTAAGTTTTATTTTATTCAGCTACTTTATCTATTTCTATACTATATACTTCCGTTCGATCCGATCCGTTTTTTAAAATGTTGTGGGTACCATAACAGCGTAAAGAATATGTAACAGAACTTATCCTGACTGAAACACGAAAAATAAATCGATCTGAAAAGCAAGAATCTGAGGCTTCGGACAATGTAGAAGGTGATATTAAAAAAAAGTAAAAGGATGAATCTTATTACATGTTTTAGAGGATTCTGATTCCTCTATTGAAAGTGGCGAAAACACGGGTCTACTGCCAGCTGCTGACTTAGAAACACAGCAATACCTAAATAATAAAGACATAAGCCTAAAGAGCTTAAATACTTACCCTGCAATAAATAATCTTAAAATACATACTGTGGAACGACTCTTTCTTTTGGGGTATGATCATGAGGCCTCATCGAAGGAAAATGAGTGATAAGATGTATGAAGAGTTGGTTTTGCTTAAGTCTAACTTAAAATTAAAATATTTATTCTCGTAATCTATAATGATCATCTATAACAAACTTAAATTCAAATGTTATTTTCTTACAAAAGTATTTGTATTTTTAAAAGGTATTTATAAGATACTTATTTTGTATCTAGTCTTTCAAATACCTTTCTCGAAAGTATTTTGTATCTGGTATCTGAAATACTTAATTTAAAAGTATTTTGTATTCCAGAAACTTTGTACAGGGTATTTTGTACATCACTGCATACACAAACAATGTCTAAAAGCCATTATCCATTTTATTTCATTGGAATTATGACACTTATATCATATATCACTGTTATCGTGCAATCTTTCTTATATTTTTTCTTCTTCTTGCTCTGAAACCCTTAAATGTTGTATACACCTGTAAAGGCATTTCATACTGTAAAAATTCCTATATATTTAAATATCGTTATATTGTATTGTGACATGTCGTTGGTGTAACTAGTAAATAAATAAATAGATAAAAATATTTAATAGCAAAACTTTGCAGTAATTGTGTAAACTCGTGTTTCGTTATAATCCCAACATTTTCTGAAACCAGAGAGAGTATCACAATACGGACAAGAACACAGAACACTGTACTAGGATTTTCTATTTTTCCTTTTGCTTATAATCCCTCAAGGTAACTTAGTGTCCATTTTAAAAGTGTATATATTTTCTATTTACTGTGCGTTTGTACTGAAACTACATCGTGAAACAACAATCCATTCTAATCCATTTGTGAAGACACCTCACTTAATATTTGATTTAGTTACATCCAACTTAAATAAATGATTTGATTTGACTCACTAGCTTTTCAACTTTGAGTTTGTCAGAACTTATAGATATTGAAATACCTACCTACATCTAGTTATACTTAGCTCCTAAAATTTTTGTTAAAATGACATTATACTACATTATTCAGATGTACTTCTTTGATATTTAATTAATTAGTTTGAGACGTACCTCGAAAAGTTGTTCCCTGGCATGCCGAAGCTGTGTGTCTCTGGCGCTCAGAGCGGCTGCGAGCATGTAAAGAACGTTCGGCTTCGTCTCTGGCGTGACGTAACAAAGCGGCTCGTTCCCGCTCACGCTCGGCTCTCTCAGCTCCTAGTGCTGATGATGCACCGCCTCTCGAACGCATCTAAACATACACAAATACTATCACGCCGATACCCTTCCAGGGATGGAGAGAGGTTATATCACACTCATATTTATTACGTCCATACCATACGTCTCCAAATTATATTATTCTTAATTTGCTGCGGTTAAGGCGATACCTCAAGGTCCATTTTCATACATTTTGTTTCGGCTTTAATCTGGGTAACTAAACAAGTATTGGCAAGTAAAGAATTTAAATTCACGTCTAGTTAGTGATTAGTTCTCGCAGTTGAAAGAAAAACGTAAAAATAATTAATAATCATGGATATTTCGGCCTTTAAAATTTCATCAAATTTGACAAGTACGTATTGTTAGTGTGAGTGACGGCTGACTGAGTATACCGGCACAAATGAGAACTATATATAAATGATTAACGCTGTCGCAGCAAAATAACCGTGAGATGGCGTTATTTATTCTTTTCAAATTGGATATATCGTAGTAGAATATACATGAATCATTTAAAACACATCAAATATGATATGCCTTTTAAATAATTTTGTAATGGGAAAAATAGAAAATAGAAATGAGGAGAATCACTAACTTTTATCACGACAGAGGGCGCACTGTACCTTGGCTTGACAAAACAAACGTCAAATCGTATGACGTATCACTGAGTGTTTATGAATATAATATACTTTTGTTCCAAATGCCTCAATGCAGTGCGTTAAATTGTAAAACAGAGGAATACATTTATTTCCAAAGGAAAGTAAACGTAGAAAGCAATGGGAATCTGCGTTACGTATAAAAACTTCGAAGCTAGTAGCACAGCACGATTGTGTGTTGCGCATTTTACAGAAAAAGATTATTACGGGAAAATCAATTATACAGGTGAGTCACTATAGAATTTCTATGTGATTTACCTATTTCCATTAATTTTAATTACTTCGTGCTAATTATTTTTGTTTTTATGATTTCAGGTTATGAGCTCCTTGCAAAATTTCTTAAAAAGACAGCTGTGCTATCTGTGTTCTTCTTAACGAAGATAAAACCAGAAAATCCAGCTGCTGTGGCACATCAACAACGTATTGAACGAAGAAGTCAGTCGAGTAACAAATGTAGATGATTCACAACCATCAAGTAGCAAAGTTAACCTAATAAGTGACAGAGACAATTTACTGGAAGTTGATCATGAAGAAGCAGTCAAAACAGAAGACAACAGTGCAGTAGGATGTACATATATTATGCATGAATTTATATCTAAGGGCACTCAAGTTGATCAAGAACACAAATATGGGTTTATGAATAGATATAAAGATGATAATGCCACTATTAAGTTTTACACAGGTTTTGAATCATATAAAAATTGAATTTAGTCTACTCAGCTCTTAGTCCAGTGGTTCACAAAATAAAATATTATGGCAGCAATGTGATTATTCTTAGCAGTGATTCTAATTCTAATTTATTAGTTGGTGCAATACCTGGTAGCTTGCTGTTATATTGTTCTCAAGCATTTGCAGGATTGATAAGTGATCAGTAGGCAGTGGAACAAAGTGACCTTTTAGCAAAATGTGAAAGTGGTAGTAGTATACTGACTGACAGAGGATTTATGATACAATATATATTTCATCAGACAAAAATGTGACCATTAGGATTCCCAGTTTCTTAAAAGAAAAATTTCAGTTGCCTGGTCTTAATGTAATAAAAGATAGGGAGCTTGCAAACAAAGGAGTTCATATAGAAAGAATAATAGGATTAACAAAGACAAACAAAATTTAAAAATGAATTAGACCATAACTATATCCCAATAGTGAGCAAAATCTTTTTATGTTTTATGTGCTAAACATCTACAATTTCAGGAATTATACTATTACTATATTGTGAAAGATATTAGATAAAAAGATGTAATTATTTCAATTTATTTATTAATTGTAAATAGTTCTTATACACATACTTATTTACATTTCTGGTTCTAAATTATGTACATAAAAGTTTAACAAATTTGTCAACATGCCATTAATAAATGAGTCATCTCTATTAATGAATATTATTTTCATATCCTCAAATGTGTAAACAATAAAATTGCAATATTAGAGTCCCCCCGAACAATAAAGTTGGCCTTGGATTTGGGCATAATATGGATGCTGCTTTTTAAATGTAATTCTCCATTAAGTATTTTTAAGTAAGGCACAGTCACAGAGGTTATTTTATAATATCTAGCAGCATATGGACACTTAACCTCAACAATAGTATCTTTACCCAATATACCGTCTGGAGAAACAGCCAGAAAAGGATATTCAAATGATATAATGAATCCACTTTTTTTATTTTTAGTCCATAATCTCTATCATATTTGGCAATGGAAATAGTTTCTTGGATTTTACTATGCACAACTAACATAGTCTGCACAGCTTTAGGGGCCAAAATCATATCGATTACATATATTTTTGGTACTTATATGCTTTACTGTGGCACACTAAATGAAACATACTGGCAGTAATCCTGCATGATCTTTCATGCCACTCAGAGGAATCACTTTGGGCTCTTGTATTCTTCTCACTTCCTGAATTTGTTCAGATATAATATTTTTAATAATAGCTTCTCTAGTAAAATATCTATTGGAGTCCTATCTACATAGGTGTAACGATCCCATTCAATGCCATGTGGATTTGCGGGTTCACATGTCTGTAATAAAGGTATTGAGCTTTCATCATATCCCATTACTAAAATTTTCACATAATCAGCATAACTGTCCATAATATCAGTAAGTATCTTTTAGTGTGTTATAAGTAAAAAGATGTCAATCTCTTGTTGGGTAAATTTTGAACTGCAATGGGTGAATTATAAAATACTTTCTTGGGTCTATTGAATGTCATTAATTTTTGAGTACTTGACAGATGCAATTTAATATTTTTTTTGTGTACCATCCAACAATACAGAGACATGTTTGCAACATGCTTGAGTACCACTGCCTGCAGCACAATCGCAATGGCATTCTTCAATTACTCCATCTTTACTTAATTTTATATCCACAAAGTATACCATTTTTTTCATACTGGCTTTACATTGTCCTCGCAAGTGGGTATAAATGCCATCTGTGGAATAGCGGGCAGTCACAAGATGTCGAAATTCGTACAGGAGTTGTCCTTTATGCTGAGTATTATATCTGCAAAAACAATAATGTAGTAAGAAAATATAATATAATGTTATCAAGATATCATGATATATGAGTGTAGGTATACCAATTTAAATACATAAAATTTACACTGTCATCTTTGTAAACAACTGCCTAAGATTATAATCATTACATATGGGTACATAACTTTCAAAATATTCCTGTATTGCTTGTCTCGTAATCATTGGTAAAGAAGTGTCCGCAATTATGTCTCTGAAAGTATCAGTGGCTGGACTCAGATATGCGATCTCCTCTTGGATCTCGCAGTCAACACCAAAATTTTTATTCCGGTCATTAGATTGCAATCTATAACAAAAACAAGAACTGAGGTCCGAGAACAAGAAAATAAGGCATATAAGCGAATTATAACCTAAATATTATAGTATTTACCTTTCTATCAAATTAGCCTTTTTTTCCGGCAATTGACGCATTTCTTTTACGAACCTCAACTTTAAGTTGAGGCACAGTCATGAAAGCGTACATATTTTAATGAATTAGCACTTCAAATTTCTTGAAATAGCGTCTTCACTTACGTCAAGAAAAGTAAACAACGGTAAACAAAGTACACTCGTGTACCTCCATTGTTATGAGTATTTGATAGAAGCCTTATTTATGATTTGACATATTACAACCGACGTTGCCGCTCTTCCTATTGACCGTCGTCAAGGTCGTGAAGTGAACCTATGGGACGTTGCCAGCTCAATACCCTGTTGGGTCTAAGGTAAAAAGTAAGTTTCATCACATTACGTTAATGTCACTACTATTGCACGCGGTTTTGCCTGTGCAAAATTTTAGATTTAAAATTATAAATAAGATCGCCTGAGAATTTTACCTGTATTTAATATAATGTAATTTGTAAATGTGACGATCGATAAAAGAATATAATATATAGTTTTTCAATAAAAGTTATGATTTTGTTTCTATTTATTAACTTCTCCCTCGGGATAGGTGCTTTAAAATCGTATTTTATACAGTAACTTTTCAAATAAAACTATTTACGGATTTTATCGTGGTGATTTATATTATTATTTTCTCCCTAATGCTATATGTACTTATATTGGGAGAAAATAATAATATATATCACCGCGATAAAATACGTAAATAGACAATATTCTCAAAAGATAAAAAAAATAAACAATACATAATAAAAATAACATCTATGGAGCTTTCAATTAAATAAAGAATAATTGGACGACAGGAGTTAACATATCAGCAATTAATTCTGTTGACAGAAGTTTATATAATCATATTACCGATATATTTAATTGTATTTTTCATTTCAGTGTTTGTATCTTCCAGTATTATATATTAGTCTATGTTTGTTTCGATTTTATACAGTAATCATCTATTATTAATAAATATTTCATTTGTAAAAACTTAAATTCCAATCGCCGTAGCGTAACTCAGGAAGATATTTTTTTTTATATAAATACCTCATACCAAAGTCTGTTTTACAACAATAAATCAAATAAAATAAAATTTCACTCGACGGTCGTATTATATACGGCCAAATTGAATAGCCGCTTTTTCATTATAAGAACAGTACATTACAACCACCTCCGTGACTTGTGACGGCCATTGCATTCCAGGCTTTTACAAAAACATGACGTTACTCGCGATTAAAAACAACCTTATGTGGTGGGTGTGAGGTCGAATTTGTGTTTAGTCCATCAATACTTATGATTTTCTGTTTCATGTTTTGTTTGAATTTATCGACGACGCTAATTTTTGTTATCACATTTGCAAGGAGTTTAGTTCAGCCTTTAGGATTCGATACAAGACAACATAATGGTGGTCTCGGTGTATGTACACCTTTGATGTACACGTATACACGTGCTATACCAAAATATCTGTATGAAGCTCCGTCATGCACCGTCAGTGCTAGCACAACTGAAGCTGCGTTGGAACCAGAACTAACCAATTGATCCCAACCGGATACCGATGCCTATCTACTACCTGTGGAAATGATTTCTAGTAACAACCTGCAATTGGTAATTGGATAACTGATTGTGGACTCGAAGCACGAACTTCAGTGGGCATTTAATGTGCCAAAACATACTCGGGTTATTGTTTCCAAATTCAATATGCCAGTGAAAAACAAAAGGGTTTTCATAGTGTTTCCACATTTTAATGCAGCATGTGTGATGAAATTTGGCACCATTGTTCTGAAAGGGATAACACAAACATAATATGCTTTATGTGGGCAATCATAACAGCTTGCAGATATTACACGCGAGTGGCTCATATGATAATCTTTGTGGACTCGCCAAATATGGCTGGTATTATATTTCTTGCAATTGAAAAACGACAATACATGGGACAAATAATTGACTGCGGAAATAAAGAAACCTGGTGACTAAGATAGATTTATTGCCAGTGTAAAAGGTATATATTGGATGCTACTCTATATATTACTGTTTATATGTAAGGGGCTAGTTAAAAAGGTTATATGGTCACAACTTAGATTCATCATTAGGAATGGAAGTTCCATACACAATATAGGAATTATTATTTATTAGATTACTCATGCCTTTACATTAGCATACTATCTCATGACAATTTTCTTTCCAGGCTTGAATTATCAGCAATAACAAAAAAGCCTATTTATTGGTTTCAAAAATAAATACTGTTTCACAATAGGACAATATTATGAATTGAAAAGAATAGATTTAAACAGACCTAGTTGCTGTAAAAAAAATTACAGAGCCGTTTACGGCAATGGAATCTAAAATAAAAATTTCAAGAGTGAAGAAATGCATAGTCTCCATTATTTAAATTTTATTAGAGATGGAGATTCTTCTGTGTTTGCTAATGTGAAAGAAAAAAAAGTACAACATGGGAACTAAATAAAAAATTGACACCAGTGCACAAGGTAATTTATTGTATCCAATATCCATAGACCTTTATCTCCTTGGCATAGTGTTAGTTGTATTATCATGAGGCCGGGGAGATTCCAAGGTTTTGTTACCATTTATGGGTGATAGGATTTTGAATGCCTCAAATATGATTGGTGTCATAAAATCTCAACTAAATTATTAGTGTAACATTCTTGGTAAAGACTGCTGGTCCCACCACACATTGAAGTAGAATAAAAAAGGAATGTTCAGATACAATTAATGCTTCACATAAATGTTTTGTATTTGTAATCATTAATACCTGGTGGTGTGAACTACTACTATGCTATGCTAATTATCATGATAACTTGCTATATGTCAATATTGTAATTCACCTTTTACTTGGCCGACTAAACATTGAACTTGAATTGATAATGTAATGTGGATAAACATATACTATATTACTACTCACATTTCAGATTTTAGCTAATACAAAGCTTCCACACTATGGATGAAATATTTTGAAACCAAGGTTACTGAAGAACTACTGTGCAATAAATTATTGTGCGGTAGAGCAATGGTCAGCCTAGTTCCATGGCTGATGATTTTCAGATTCGGCCACCGCATGTATTTGGCAACTATGAGAAGAGGAAAAATTTACTACTCTTTCCATTCGTAATTTATAATATAATTTGTACATAGTGTTACTTTTGTAAAATTAGCCAGACAAATGTGATTTGTTATCTATAATAAAAATATAAAACTATAAACTGGTAAATCATTTGCCATTGTATTCAAATTTAATTAGAGTATGTCATGTTTTAAGTTTGAGAAATCATTTCAGAATTGTGGCATTTTACTTAAAAACAAATAAAACCAAAAACTTTCTTCCAAATATTGTATTTCAGTAAAATCAATGTCCATATTTTCATGACTGGAGCTGGCTGGACAGTCATCCTGTGATTCTGAAGAACTACTACTGTCATCTTTAAGATTTATTATAATTCTTTCAATGTCCTCTTACAGGGTATGTTCTCTCTTGTAATAGTCATTTTAAATTTTTCTTACATGTTGACATGAGATTTTCCAATCATCTTCGGTTATGTCTTGAAACGCACTCACATATGCTTCCTTTAACAAACAAATAATTACTTTTGATTTGGATAATAAATGAATATTAAATTGTAAATTATTATTAAACCTGTACTTTGAATGAATCATTTCATTATTATAACATTAATATTTTATACAATATGAGCTGCTTCTGTTTTGCTATGCCCCATATAAGCTCAATGAGATTTAAATCACAGTAGTAAGGTGGAACCCTTACCACTCTACCTCTACCTACCTACCTACACTACACCTCAATTAGTAATTACTAATTATTGATGCAAGTATCTCAAGATGACGTGGACAATCTTTAAACTAATTTTGTCATATGAATGTAAACATTACCTACGGGCTTGATAATATATTGCAAGATATAGAAAAATACTTAGTGCAAGTAGTAAAAATCACTCCAGACTCATCAAAACTTATAAAGTACACTTAAATTATTAACAAAATAAACTTCCACTTACCAGATCCGATAGAATTGTTTTGCTTCTTGTTCAGCTAGACATGGTCGGTAAAAGTATTATATATAATTTCTCTCGCGAACCTTATTATTCGCGGCTTATTCATTTTGTATCGCGAATAGTATCTTCTTGTTCTTATTGCAAAATTTTAATAAAAGACAACACCGACACTATTTATAAAACTTCACAAACGTCAAAAATGTGATAATGTTGCCAGGTAAAATAAAGGATTAGTTCCATTTCTACACTTTTTGCCAAGCTATAAAATACAGTATTTTAATTTATTTATTCCCAATTTTTCGTCATCCATTATAAATATGCACCAACAAAGATGCGATACGAGAGATTACGTTCAATTTTTCGAGACCTTGAAATATGTTTTCTGCATTAGTACCATCTAGTGGTCCTATATAAAAATTACTTTCGATATGTGTGCGTGCGTATATGTACACGAAATACCGATCTTTCTGCTTCAGCTAACTTAAACGGTACTATTCTCAGATATTCGTTATGATGAAGCAAAATAAATATATAGATAAATTGTAGCATAGTATATACCTCTAGCATATAGCAAAAAATTTTCTAGAAACAAAGTATTTTGGACGTAATTATAAAAAATGTGACTTTTTGTGACTTCAATGCCATCTAGCGAAAAAATTGCGGCGGAGCCATGAACGGATCCGCCTTAAGTCACTTTTAGTTTAAATTACGTGCATGTTGAGTTGAGTTTTCCTAACTTCCTAACTAGCTATAATGTAAGCATGATAGCTATAAGTTATAATATTTAAATTATTGTAATCGTAGTGTTAAGTCTGTTGGAAAACCTAATAAATAAATAAATAAATAAATATTTTACCAGCCATATTGCCATTTATCGGAGACAATTCCAGACAGAGCTGATGCTAAGAAAAATCCAATATTACTGTACCTGATTCGGGACTCGAACCTGATTGTGAGTGAGACAGATAGATGTAAAAAAACAAGTTACGAATAAAATTAATTTTAATAAAAAGCAACTTAAATTTTACATGCCATAAGGCTACTATTACTACTACACGAAGCGAATTTGTTGGAGCGGCTACATCATACGTTCAGTAAGAAATATATTCACATACACCTTATTTTGGTTTTGACATTTTGATATAAAATGATCAAGCAATCAAAATACTAAAGCTTGGATTTTTGGCGAAAATATTTGTTATTCATGGAACATTTTTGACACAGTGTTAGCAGACGTAAGGACGAATATGTGGTTTCATAAGTAACCCTATGTAAAAAAGACCCTCTATAGAAATATTGTTAATTTACCTTTTTAAGCTTTCCTTTATTCGATATGTGCGTTGGTTTTATTATCGAACTACTCATATATTCAATTTTAATCGTATTAGCACAGGATGATTTTGATTAATCGCTCTAATCACAGCAAACATTGTGCAATAATAACATGAGTAACAATATACCAGTTTCCAGGCTCATTATACAAACAGCTAATTAATGTAGAGATTAACAATTAGTTTAATATCTAATATTATTAGATATTAAACTAGCATAGTGGATATTAGAATGTAAAACGATATTGTTTTTATGTTTTATGCAAAATAATTGTAAAAGAGGGTACTTTTGTACGCAGTCGAGAGCTTCAATGAAACAATACAATGATAACTAAATAGATGCTGTATCGTGTATCAACATGATAGGGTAAGATATTTTAATGAGGGTATGTCGTATTTAAATGCAGTGATTTATCCAATGCAATTTTTACCTGTTCATAATTCCGTATAAAATCTCGGAGCTCCTTTTCTTTGTCTTCCAACGTAGCGTAAAGTTGTTTCATTTGGTTCAGTAAATCAAATTTCTCTGCTTTTAACCTCTTCTTATCGGCTTTCAAAGCTGAAATAAAAGACTTGTCTGTAACCTAGGCATATCGCATTAAATATTTGCAGTCGAATGGCATTTCTATCTTCCTGTCTCGTAATTATATTTAAAGAAAGTCTTTGGGTTCTTTATAACTGCGATAAGCAGACGGCTCTATTATCTATTTATGTAGTATATGCGCAGAACAATTTCATAATCGAACTACGTTACTCAATATTTGTTCATTTCAATCTTGAATATCTATGGTACATTTTACTTTAAATGTTCAAAAATCCTATAATTAACTTTTATTAACTGTTTAACTTTTATTAT
This sequence comes from Manduca sexta, assembly GCF_014839805.1. NCBI lineage: Eukaryota > Metazoa > Arthropoda > Insecta > Lepidoptera > Sphingidae > Manduca > Manduca sexta. The sequence continues at coordinate 8,187,987 of NC_051128.1, forward strand.
AAACTGAAACATTATTTTAATATGTGTACGGCTTCAATACAATTCAATTAAGATATATTATGTCGGAACATTGAACGGCCTGACTCAATGGCCATCCGTCATACAAACATGTATGTTGTGCGTATACGTGTCGTACCATTGCAAGCCAAGCTTTAATCCCGAGTGATTCAAACTCTTTGAACACACGCTGTTCGCTTTGGGACTATATCCTCAGACAAATGTGGCTTTGAAATGTTTGATAGGAAATCCACTGGCGTTCTGATATTGGTTTACTCTTGTTCTATTTCATTTCATGTTTTATATGTGGTTTAATAGAACACAGAATGTGTACTGGTATAAAGAACAAGCGATTTCATTCTGAAATTGCTGTATTGAAAAATATTAATTGCTTGTTCTATATTGGATTGTATTACTTCTTTAATTTGTAATAAAAATTAACCTTATCTAGTTAACTGTCTATTAAGGGCCTTTTTCACACCTTCTGAATAAATACTACTCGTTACCTAAACGTATAAACCGACCAAATACCAAAGACTTATTTTTAATCTACGTTCCTAAATAAATGGTTATAAAATAATGACTTACATTAGCTGTTAACTTAATACGTTACCTGTCAAATAGAATTTACTCGAAGCTTGTGAAATAGGTCTTATTTTAATACATTTAATAACTCATGTCTCTATCTCATACTGTCACTGTAGTGAGCTAATCTAGTCCCGTGTTATTACGGAAACGCGAACAAATTGAATCACTCGTTTCGAGTAATCCCTTTACGCGCTCAAATAAAACCACGTTAGTCAATACAATTAAGCGCGAGTAGTTAGCGAGTTTTGGCGACATGTGAGCTTGTCCGGAGCTCGACTTCGTCATAATGACATCAGTGAAAATGTCAGTCGAAGTTACCCACACCCTCAGAATTACGTGAGGCGGTTACAGATTTCGGCCTCGTTTGCACAGGTAGGTACACCGTAGAATATAACGTATAGTTTATCAAAACGTCGGCTTACTACACGTCCCGCTCATATCATGACGGCACTCAACAAATTGGCCACTTTTATGGGATCAGATCGGATTATTGTAAGGATCACATAACTTGCGCACTCTCTTAGATATGACAAAAATGTGCGAGGTAAATGCCGGGTCGTGTTCATTTTCTTTTAGTAGCCTTATACAGTGTATGTTAAGACACAATGGTGGAGAAATTAACGTTAAATAAGTCAAAAAGATATGCTTACGAACTTCTTTAATGAATAAAAAGGCATAAACTATAATAATGTTTATAGGGTTATAACTATCATTTGTAATGAAATTACTCGCTAAGTTACCTACAATGACGCTTATCACAAGACAATTAGCATAAGTTCTAGACATAAACTACAAACTTACAGTTGACAGCTTCCCGTGCCAGCAACAGCTCTTTCTCAAGTTGTTGGGGGTCGAGTGGTGGGGCGTCCTGGCCCTCTCCTTTGGCCCGTTCCATGAGAGCAGTGCCTGCTTCACCACGCTCTGCCGCTGCCACGAGTAGACGCCGGACTCTTGTTAGCTCCGCCTAAAGATATTGCACTTTATTAAACTAACCAGAGATAATTTATCTCGTTTTTAATTGCATTGTAAAAATATTTTGAATTGGTGTTTGTTTCTTTGACGTTAGCAAAATAGGTCACGTAATAAAATTATAGCTTTACTGGATGCTTTGATGTCAACTTCATCCACGGAGAAATCTCAGCGCCGTGAAAAACATTTGAAGTTGACCTCCTTTGTTAATTCATGTTACTATTACAATAAGTGTGAAAATTTTATATCTTGGGATATCAAAAACCTGGTTAACTATAATTGGTATTTTTTCTTGATTAGGCGACATATATTAGATTTCGAGAAAGAGAATAATCTAGGCTTAAACCGTAGCTGAAATTAATTCTAATTTTAAAGTGACTAAGTTATCAAGTTTCAGATACTACGAAAATTTATAAAATACCTAAACTAATGCTTTTTACAAACACTTCAATGTATAGAGGTAGTTTGAAAAATCCTCACTTATTTACGTATCTACTTCAGCATTTTTATCTTGGTCCCTATGTATATATGAAAATATAAAGGGGTTTTGGGCTCACAACAATAAAGAAATAGATTGACCAGTTTCTATCTCGGAAATTGAAAAGTTTTCTTGGAATAAATATCTATACCGGAATCTGTGGCTGACAATAGCTTGTAGTTTGTAAGACTTTATAGCCTTTGCATCACTTTCTAAGAGCATTGTTTGCTGTCAATTCTATTGTAGACATAATCTGGGTTAGGTTCTAATTCCTCTTTATGGAGAAACTGAGAATATTGACCATGACAAATGAATTGTATGAAAATCAAATTTGGAAACATATTGAGAACATTTTACATTCCTGAACAATTTTGCAATGGACCTAAGTCCAAATAAGTCATGCTTAATAAGATTGGTAAGCAAAAACACAATATCACTTTACCTGCGGAGACGGTAAAAATAGACTTAACATTATTTAATGAAAACGTAGCGAATACCAATAGATCCATTTATGTCGCGCACTCGAGATTTAGTTTGTGTAAGCTAACTTAAGACATTTCATCTAGTTGATGTATTCGGGCTAGCATACATTATTAATCCACTCACATTTACCGATACCTGAAGCTCGGTTAGGACCATGATAGTAATAAACTTAGGGCACCTGACTTACTCGGGTCTTCAGGAGCGACCGAGCGGAAAGCTTTATGAAGATATTGAGATAGCGAACTGAAGCAAAATAAACCCGAGGCTCTCTCATAAAATATTAGAACCAATGGGACTCGTAAAGTTGAAAATTTATTGTGTAATTACGAAGTTAAACTAAGTATGATTGGCAGTCGGATTACCGACTTATTTACGACACAACGTCGCGTTTTGTACCGGAAATGTACGTTATTTATTGGTCAATTTCTAGGAAAAATTGAGTATTTTAGTGACCTTTGTTGCAACTAATTGTTAAGCTTATCATTTTAGTTAATGTTCTTTCATAAATTAAGTGTTGATTAGTGATTACATTCAAAAGTATTATTGATAGCTCGTTGTATAAATTGTGTTGCCTATGTTAGTGTTTTTGGGCCGTTAGAGGATAAAAAAAATATCCTTACTGTACATCTAGTATGCTCCACGTATTTACATGTCAAATACCAATATGGATGAAAATAAAATATATTTTTCTATACTACAAAAATTTTACCTGAGTCTGGTCACACCATAATTAATGATCCATCAAAAATAAATTTATTATATAAACCGTAAAAATATTTAACATTATCTATACATATAATATTGATTACCAACGTTGGAGTAGATGCCTCATAGGCATCGGTAGAGAATTGATACTCTTATCTTTTTTTGAAGTCAGTTCATAAAACAAATATTAGATTATATACTTATACCTATATTGTAAAAGATAAAACATTTTACAGCGACATGGCTCAAAACCGTCCGCCGCGACGAGTTAAGTACGTGGGCAAGGAAACAGCGCACCTGTAATCGTTCATTTTCCATCCGCAGGCGCCGGGCGAGCTGGGCGGCGGTGAGCATCCCGGGGGACGCCGGCACCTCCTCCTGCCGGGACCTGTCAGATCGCCCGCCCGGGGACGCCGCCTCCGCACCGAAACCTATTGTAAATAAAAATATTTGCTCATTGTACATGTTCCAACTTTTTTACGAGGTATTTAAACTAAAAAATCTGCAATCATGCAATAAACGCGTGAATAATTATTAGAATTAAGTTAGGGACTAAAAAAGCAATAACCATGTTGGCAGCCATTAATTCACAAAGTTGACACCTCTTATCCTACTAATGGGCAAGTTTTAAACGCCTGTAGTTTTCCGACTATAATATGAAAAGTTCCGTAAAATGCGGCACAGCAGTCGTATAAAAGAAATTGCTTATGACGTTGTAAACATTGTAATAACATAAAAGTTGTTGGAGTCACGAAAGTCGCGGCTAGAGTTGGTCCAGACAAATCGATTACCAGTATGTAACTGTGAACATACGTGACGGCATCAGCCGCAGGTGTGCACGACGCCCACTTTATCGTACGCTCGCTCTGAATGAGACATGTTGACTTAGGACTAAATACCGTATTTTCTGCGCCACAATATTCCCGCATAAAGTAATCAATTCTGAAGTCAATCAATATTGCAACATTACAATTACATTAATAAAGGTACGGCGCTCATTATAATTAAATGTCTACAAAAATGTACAATATAATATAGATGTGAGTCGACACTAAATATTGGCGTAATTTATTAAAGCAGCCCGTGCAAATACTGCTAGTAATTTAATAACAGAGCCATGTCTGTGGATTCACTGCGATCACGTTATTCTGCTCGAGCTAATAAGTCAATAGTGAAACGCTCCGGGAACAGTTATTACAGATGAATGCACAATTTCACGCTGTTCAAATAAACACAATAATTCATGAAGTGCTAGCTGCAGGTAAATAATAAATATATTTTAATAAATTTTGCGGATGAAAAGATCGCGGAAGGAATTAAAAGACAAATTGGAGCATCGAGCGAGAGGTTCCTTTCTTGCGAAGTTGGCTGGATGTGCAGTTACTCGGCAAATGAGCTTATTCCCCAAGGCTGTCGACTCATTAGCAACGAGGATATTATGCAGGCCAATGGACTGCAATGCATTGAACTTTTTACACTACAAACTTTTGTGTAGTTACACTTTATACACGAGAACTTTTTCTTGAAAAGTAAATAAAATAAATAAACCTAGATTAACAAGAAATAGGTTCAAATAATAGTACATTGGTGCTAATACTTGCGCTGATAATAATTTTGTAGAAATTACAATCATATTATATTGTAGTCTTGCGTATAGATTTACCTCATAAACACTCATTCAATAAACGTGTTATCACGGCACATAACTTTTGTAACACAAAGTTCGTCACAACAATATGTCGAGAGCACCGTAAGTGTTAACATGGCTTTTGTGAACGACACCCATAACATTCTCAGCTTGTAGCGCGGCTATGAAGAATTTCAAACTAACTCTTGAGCTCGCTTCATCAGCAAAACAAACATGCCGTCTCGACTAGTTAGGAACTATTATCTCCTGGATTACAGACTTAAGATAAACGCCAACAGACCAAGTTTAGATTTTCCGTGCCCAGCGTTTAATAGATGCACTGACTATGAAAATGTTGTTTACAAGATATGTAACGTCTCCAAGATGTTTTTTTTATATCTGTAATTAATAATCTACTTTTAGAGTATGAATGTTATGCAGTTTTCCTTTAAAATATTTTATACGCAAAATGGAGTATATTTTTTAAAAGACTTATCCCTAAATGTTAATATTTTTTTAATCATTTGATAAACTTATTCAGAAGAATAATAAAACGTAAGAAAAAAATGCATTGTCATTGTTCTCTGTCCGGTTTTAAGGTTTATTTAACGATTGAAAAACTAGCCCTCAATACTTAAATTTACTAAGTACATACCTCCTTCAAGCGTCGCTGTAATATCAGCACGTGGCTCCGGTCCATCGCTGCTTCTCCCTGGAGATGTAGCATCAGGCAGAGGAACTTCTTCTTCGGAGCTATCGGCTGGATCTAGAATATTCCTTTCGCTGGTGTTGCTGTTGGCGCCGGTACCTATTTCTGCATAAGTCCCGCTATCACTTCCATTCTGTGTTGACCATTTCACTGGAGATTCAAGCTTACCATTCGCATGATTTTCTTTGTTGTCGTCATCTATTGCAAAAATAATAACGTTTTCTTTTATTAAAAAAAAATATATACCTCTTTCTTATTAATAGGTTTTCTTTCTTTTAAAAGAAATACACTTATTTCAGAAATAAATTATTGTGAATTAATTAGTAGGCGTTATTGAGATGAGTTGTATTTTATTTGAAACTGATTTATGATTAGCATTTTACTTCGGCGGGTTCGTTTATTAAATTGTTGACATTAATAACTTAAAAATTAACATATTTAGAAGTTCTACGTCATTTTCTACACGCTATAAAAGTTTCCTTCACGCTATCCGTAAATAAAATTAGAACAGCGTAAAGCCGAAATTACCATAATCTCAAACAACCCACCTATAAACGGATTATCTTTCCCATTCCTTATAGATAATCTAGTCGTCCTGTTTAGTGTAGTTTCTTTATCCCCGTTGAGTGAACCGTTGCGTGGCTTATCCAAGGTGCCGATGAGCAGTCTTCGCTCTGGAGGTACCGGCCGCGGGTCCAGCTCGGGTCTGTCCAGGACGGAGCTGGCGGGCGTGATGAGCGGGTCAGCAGGCTCTGGCTCAGGGTCGGCTTCCACCCTGGCGCCCACTGACACTTGCTCATCTACCATTTTGCGAAGTTTCGCCTAAGGGAGAAACAATTACTGATGCGAAAGCTATGACACTCGAAAGGTTAACAGTGAATACATTTCATCAAAAATTGATGGTAATATCGGTAAGGGTCATAACATTTTTATGAGTCTTACTTAGAAATTCGTCTATCGAGGCGTTTTTAATAGGTATTTCCAAAAAGGAACATCATAGGTACTCATGGGAATGTGTTATAAATACATATTTAATTATCGCATTTATTCGTAAGGTTTGTGATAGCAACATTTTTGCGCAAATAGATGTGACCATCACAAATCAAACAGTAACTACTGTTAACAACAGCACTAGACAGTTTATCATCATACATTAAGTAATATTTGTGTACTCCCCAGGGCCTCGACACAAGAGAAATATTGCTTACAACAGACATTAATTCCCGCCATTTGTGCGGTACCGTATTTAGGTGAATTAATCTGAGCGATATCCAACACCATTTAGTAAACTCACCTGCCGCTATTTCGTGTAATAGTCCTTTAAGTCTTCCCGCTTCATAGCTACACTTTGGGGTGGTCGCAGTCCGATTTAATGGCAACTTTGTAATTAATGATAAACATTCCCATTAAGGTAACGACAAGCATTAACTAAAGTACGGATATGGGCATCAATTAATGATTCCTAGGGATGATCTTGTTGGTTATAAAACATTGCTGTTTTCCTTTAGTGTGCTTTCAAGAAGGCTAATAAGACATTTACGTTTTACCATCGGTCCACCCGTTCTCGGAGGAAACTTCATTCACATTACCTGGAAACGCCATCTACCAGCACTGTGCGTTATCAGGATAATTTTTATCATTATGACTTGTCCTTCTTTAAACAAGGTTTAGGAAAAGTCTTTCACGGTAGCGGCTTGACTGTACTCTTGTTACTGCCGACGTCTACGGGCAACGATAACTACTTACCATCAGGTGGGCCGTTAGCTCATCAGCCTTTGGCAGCAATAACAAATAAAACGTAAAAGAATTTATGACAAAAGGTCCACAAAAAATGACTATGCGGAGCTCTAACTTTAATAGGTCTACTGCTTATCAGTAATACCTGTGAACTTAACACATGACTCCACATTGCAGCACTCATTCCAGCTAAGTCCGGGTAAGATATCTTGTAATAAGGTGACTTACCCTTGTATTAATTATAGTTATGTATATAGGTGTGTAAAAAAAGTTATTAAAAATAGATCAGGTGTAAGTAAACTATCGATCATTCAGTCAAGAACCATTATGCTAATCGTGCATGCGAGGGTAGAAGCACTTACCTGGGCGTCGCCTAGTATGCGGCGCACTAGCGCCATCAGGCCGCCGTGGCAGGCGCTGTCATGCTATCCCCCACCGCCGCGACGCCTCATTGTCCCTGGACACCTGCCACACGCTTGTTACGATTCCTATTCACCTCAAAGTTCCAATAAAAACTCAAACTATTCTACTCTTTGTCCTTCTTTATTTTCTCGGATCCGATTCGGAACGAGGCTTTGTATTTATCTGAAACAAGAAATGAATTGATTATATCGGATGGAACTCTCAATTGGAGAATAGACGTTTCTGTCGTTATTTTGTAATTAGTGTAAATTTGGTTTAAGTTAAGAACAAACTTGTTTTAGTACCGAGCGGAATTATTTATTTAATTGTATATTACATTAATACCATGTAGGTACGAACAATGATGATTTATATCAGTCAATGGAGCGTTTATCGTTATCATTTATATATGTAAGTTATTTTGATGTTATATATTTCGATGTTTATTTTTTTAATTCAATTGTTCATTAAAATAAAATGTGAACCAGGCTTTCTAAACATACAAATTAAATAAATATAACAATATTATAAATAAACTTCGCATAACTGTCTTCAAAGGCTTATGAATTTCATTATATGTTTTTCCGCAGGCGTTTCGGGTAACACAAATGTTTCCTGTCTTTGATGACTTTGTATTTAAGATACTCTTTTTGTTATCGTATTCCTTCAATGTTGCAGAAAAAAGGAATTCCGTCGCGTTTATATACATATAAATTGTACGGAAACATCCAATTTAACAAGGTATATTTATGGAGCGGGAAAACAGATGTTTTATATTGTTTACAACGCAATTAGCGACGTGATTTTAGCAAACCGTGCTCGAATTTTCGTGATCAACCTCAATATGCAAATTGAGGAAACGGAGTTTTTTTTTAATTTAGGTCCTTTATCGTGACGAATGTAGTCCGAGCAAACGTTTTAAGGCGGTAATTTGCAAAGTGCGGCTCGTTGAGATCGCTCGCTCCAGTTATTGGCCGCAAAATTGATTAAAATTCCGGCTGCGTAAGGGAAAGCCGTCTACTTTTTTATTAGATTGCGTTCACTGAAGACCGTTTCAACAAGACTTTTTTTACTTAGTTGTGCTATTTGATTCGAAGTAACGAGTTCGCCAAATTTTCTATTGACATTGTGTTGTTCACAACAGATATTTGTTTTCGGCAGAGAAGTCTGTATGAAGACGTGCGTGAGTCGAACTTTGAGACTTGACGCGTGACAAACAAAAAGTCAATACCGAACTACGATACACGTCCCCTTTAACTACTTTTAGGTCGAATATTTGCTGGTATTGATATATTTATATGCGGATAACAAACGCGTCACGACGAAAGTAATATATTCTGTTCGGTTAGAGAAAATTTATAGAGGAAATGAGAATGCCATGCGGGACCATATTTTTAAAACGTGACTTATGATCTCAAACGGTTTATATAAACTGGGCTTTAGAGGCATTTTATAGCTGTTTTAGAGCATGTCTAGTAGTGGACTAAATTTTTCACATGCATAAGTTACCGAAATATGAATGATTCATATATTTTAATACTATTAACATGACGTATAGGTTATTATCTAAAGTTGAATTCAAAGATACTCTCGATTAAATGTTTCAAGTAAAGTTTAGTTGTTCCTCATTTCAGAATCAAATACTAGACTGACTCAGTTTCAGAATACCGATTAAAGAACTATATAAGTTATGGCCAACGCCATAAAACCTAAATTGCCAACGGCTAACGCTAACAAATGAATATAAAACGTCGCCTACTTCCCTCCTTTAAAAATAAATGACAAAGCGTTACGCACGAAGTAGGCGCTTGTGATTTATCGCTGCCCTAATTTAAATCAATATACCTGACATTTAATTTAGGTTTAACTCTCTCGTTTCTCGTTAAGGGTCGACACGTCACGGCTGCAGTATTCATCAAAGTAATTGCGCAGTTTCATTAAAAATCCCGGCACATCCTTCAAGATTTGCATAAAAAGGTCTCGAAGCTTGGAGCGAGGCCTTCCTTCGGTATACATTAAACCAATTTTTAAATGTCACTAACTTCTTAAAAGTGTCACGTTTGAAGAGCAAAGTTCTGGCGAAATGTTGAATGATGAACGTTGCTTTGACGCAATATTTCATATCGAGAGTTAATTCAACCACTATTTTATTACCATTGTCATACTGAACCTTAACTCATGAGGTCTTTAACTCGATATTCCGATTTTTTGCATGACCTATCGCACCAAACGGTGTTGAACTTGATTTGTTTGCAATATGGCAATAGGATCATCAGTTCTTAACACAATAGCTAGCGATTTATGAATTAATTTATTACGGTTCTACCTCAAAATTCAGATATTTAGGCGTGTTAATATTTATGAAATGGTAAACTTGTCACATAGATTCACAAAAAGTAGGAATATAAAATTCCTTTTTATCTACTCAAATCTTTTGCTTTGTGGGTGTCCATCAACTTTATATTATAACTTATTGGTTTTAAATATCCTCCGTGCTCGTTTATAGAATATCTTTCTTTTAAGAAATCTTCTAAAGCTTTTCTTTTTTGTACGCAAGCAAATTAGTATGAAACTTTTAAAAGGCTTACTACAAGATGCTGGTTGAATATTAACGACATTTTTCCTTCAAGAGAATTATTTAATATATTTTTTATACCTACTCTTTACTCTTTTTATACATACTTTGATTTGTACTATATAGAAGTAAGATTTAGTACGAGTCAAAGTTAAAGATTAAGGGTTTTATCAGACTGCGCCAAGAAATAGGTGTAATTTATGTTCGACACAATATAGGTTGACACCAACAAAAAAACAATATCGAAATCTTTTTACCAAAGTAAATAATATAAAAAATGTGAACCTAAGTATAGCTGTAGATATTTATTACAACCATAATTTTTTTACATTATTACAAAAGTTTAACATAGTCGGAACCATGTAACAGTTTATTCTATCACCCTTTACCTCCAGAATTCATCACTTTAATTAAAGCTAATAAATATGTAACAAATTTGTAAGAGTGCTAATAAGACCACAGTCGGGACATCCAAATTCCATCCAGCTATAACTCAAGTAAGTTGTGCACAGGACCTCGTTATTACAGCCTTTGAATAGTTCATACTTTAATTAAAACGTAGTCACAGCGGTTTTACGAGGACACACACGCTGACGGCTATATTTATATTAAATGTGGGAGGGCATACATAATTTCACGTCGAGCCTTCAGAGAAATTAACGGATTCGCGGAACTTACATTATTCAAGTCTATTATCATGTATGTACTATACTTTTACGTTTACATTAGAATTTAAATTTTGTTAGTTGTAGGATATATTTTATGTCCGCCCGGTTAGCCCGTACACAACATGTTGAAACCCGCTATAGTGGCCCACGTGTATGTATGTGTCGCGTTCCGGGATCAGCCTATGTATATCCAGTTAAAACAGGCCGGCATTATTTTGTTGACTGTTGTAGGGTAATCATCCCTCGTCAGTCGACATACTATTGGACCCCATTGCACGTACCATCAAGTGCAGTGGGTCACTTTCTGTGCACGTATAAAAAAATAACGCTCCCCATAATGAAGTTCCTTTTTGAACACAATATGCATTTAAATTATCCTATATAATTATGAATGATTGGTTTACTTTCATTTTATTATGAAATTCTGTCATGATATTAGCTTTTACAAATTAATTGTTACGAGATTATCCCTATGCCTTATTTATTCTGAAAAATTATTATAACAATAAAATACAACATATTTTAATCGGTACAAGTCCGGGTTAGATATGAGAAGGAGGATGTGAGTCTTGAATGGTCTATGAATAAAATGCGTAGAGTCACACGAACTTGTATTGCACCGAGAGCTATTGGTGCAACTATAGGATTTATACTTCGTTATATACGCTTACAAATTTTAAACACCGCAACATACTAAACGCGCTCTAATCTAGTTATTTTTAATCTTTTTATTATACAATTTTTATGATAAATTATTTAATAATCATCACATAGATATAACCAAAAACTGCAGTTGAAAATGCAGCCCAAAATACAACTTATCTACTAAATATGATGTACCTACCTCCCGTTTATAATTTGATAAATGAGTTCCAACCTAATAAGTATAGCGCAGGTGACAAAAGTCGTCCCAAACCGTGCCAAGAATATTTACTGGGAAACTTGCGCCGCTAACTAGCGACAGTGGAATTATATATGTTCACATATATTACACTTGGTAATTTTAGTTATTTTAATACTGAGTTAAGATTAGAATGTTTACATAGTATCAGTGTAACTAAATTTCCGATTTTTTCATCTTCTCTTATGAGATTTCAATGTGGGCTTAGCGAAACACACCTTTTCAAGCTTGTTGCAAAAACGGATTGATTAATGAGGATTATAATAGATAATTATAGAAAGGATTAACGGAGGTTTTATAGGAGACATTAAATTACATTATTCTGCGTGACATGTAACCTCTTTGAAGGATCTTATGCTTGGCCAACTCTTAATTTTACTCCAAGAACACAGACAGATTTACCCGACTCGGGAAACGAACCAAGAAACCCTAGTCGATATCCTATCGATGCTACCTCTAGGCCAGTAAAACGAAAACAGTAAATAATTCATATTTTGATCTGATTTGCTGAAGTTCTTTCATATTATTTCAGACTTCATATTTTCCTACTAGGCATCATTTTGTGAAATTAATTCGTTTCGAACATCTAAACTAAAAACATATGCAGTAGTAAAGTGGACGAATTATGATGAACTAAAGCCTTCATTTTTTGAATAAAATCACAAATCGCAGCCATGTATTGCAATTTAAAAGTGTACCAACTAAAAACTATGTATTTTATTTGAATTAACTTTACAATTTTGGGTAGTAGGTCCTTTTAAATGAAATATGAAATGTTAGTACGAATACTGGACAAGCCTTTGATGAATTATTACGTCAAAAATGGCAATGCGAACTAAATGCACACGTAGTTGTAAAGTGGGCTATCAATTTTAGCTACCAGTTTTGAAACATAATAGAAAATGAAAAGCGCTTATTCGAATTTCAAACTTTAACGAAATTATATTTGCAAATGATAAATGAATTTATTTCAGATGGCTCAGTATTAATATTTAGTCAATATTTTGTACACATACATATGATATTTCTGAATAGTAATTTATCATTCGTTTTATTATATTATTTAATATTGTAGAACATTTAAACAAATAAATAAAACATTACTTTATAAGTTTCAAGTTAACTACGAACATTATTTATTTTAAATATGCCACAGTTTTTTTAAGAAACCACGATAAACTAATCTTTGGGTCACTCGATAGTATGATATCACTGTCATAATGATCCCCAATGTCCTTTATTTTTTTTTTTGTGAACAAACCTGTACTTACTGATCACTCTGTTTGCATTTAATTTCGGAATGGATTCCTTCACTCTATTTACAAAAACTCAGCGGGAAGAGACAGTAATCACATGCCATCAAAATATTTCTAATCAAATAATATTATGATGACATGTGATTAGTTACTTTTTTCATATACTACTGAATCTAAAGTGTGTGTGTGTGTGTTTTTGTTTTTTGTTTTAAATGACGAGACAGCTTGCCGTTCGTCTGAGGGTAAGCAATATGACAGCCCATTAACAGTAGAAACATCATTACCTTAAAGTATAAAGTATTGTTTGGTATTCCACCGCGCTAGCCATCCTAAGATATCAGATGTTAAATCTCACTATGTCTAGCTACCATGTTCTTCCAACCAGAACACAACAATGTCTACACACTGCTGCTTGACGGCAGAAAAAGACATTGCGTTGGTACCTACCCAGGCGGACTCTCACATATAAAAGACCTACCACCGTTGGCAGAATCTTTTGAAAACTATAATCTAGGTACTGAAATAGTTAAGACTTGGGACGTAAAATTCTTTAAGGATAGATATAAAATTAAAATGCATTCGGTGACATACGCAATTCTTGCACTCAAAATTTTTAGTGAACGAAGAGGAGATAGTAAATTATCAACGCTGGTCATAAAACCACCAGAGAATTCATAAGTCCGTTACTTTCAGAGAAATTGGGCAAGTGAAATGAGAAAAAAATGATCATTCCAGTTTTTTGTAAAATAGTGGTATCATCATCAAATATAACGAATAAAACTTTTTAAATTTCATTCCTACAACGAACAAGAATTTAAAATTTAAGCAAAGTATATTAGATGTACTTTGATAGACAAATAGGCAAAACGCATTTTTGTAGAAAGCGTTACATAATTCATGCAACAATGTTTACGATGCTCAAGACAAGCATTAAATTATGTATTAAAGATGAGCGGAACTGGTAAAAATAATCTTTGCCGAATCTCCATATTTAAATCGATGATTAGAAATACTTGGGATCAAAGAGGGTCGAGATTTCAAAAAGTATTACTTACAATATTTCATTAGGATTTATATTTTATGATTTTGATTTGAGTATTCGACGAAAGATATTACAAGACTTCCTTCTTCAAAAAAGATCCTGACTTTCAGGATAATTGAATACAAACAATTTTAAGTTGTTAATTTAAATAATGTACTTATTATTAAAACATTTCTTTCTTTACTGAGAGAATATTTTTTATCAATTATGTCAGATTTTTTTATTGCGTCATTGAAATAATATTCATGAATAATCCACTTTTATCGAAATAGATACCACCACATTTCTTATAAATCATGATTTGCTTAATACATTTATTTTAATAGTACTCACCCTCGGATTGATATATGCGTTATATAGATTCATAATAATATAAAGAACGTTTAGATTACCTACAATCAGGCCATTACCATAGTATTTACTTCCTAGTCTGTGTTTATCGGTTGATTAAAACAACAAAATGACGTTCCAGTTCATTTCAGTGTTATTAAAAGTCACACAAGCTTACTATAGATCAAACCAAAATGACGTTCCACTTAATTTGAGTCTTATTAAAAGCCACAAAAACCAACTATAGATCAAACAATTCAAGCAAAAAAGCACCAAGGGACGAATAAATTCATACACAGAAATGAAATTCGATACAGTATTCATACATTAACTCGGTCTTGAGTCTCAGATGTGTAGTAACTTGGACAAGTTTGAACGCTGTATACATTGCACTAACGACTGAGTCATACGGTGACTCCATCCTAGCAATTTACAATGCTTCAAGTTTACCCAAGTTATCCGCTTTGATCTTCCTACGTCAATAATGCACGTAATTATCGCATTCTGGTTTAATAGTAGCGGGCTGATTCCGTGACTTAAAAACATTGTTTTTATTTAGTACAGAATAAAACATATTTACACCATACAAAAAGTTAATGCTTCATAAATATTCCTCTCTTAATGTTAAAAGTTAACAATAGACATTTCTTCACGAAACATAACTCTAAATCAGACAAAGTTCGCAATTAAATTCTTTGTTCTACCTGGTCTCGAAAGAAAAACAACTTTCTTGACAGTTTGACGTTGGAATTTATAAACTGAGGCGCGTTTGTGCGCCTGAAATAATGTGCTGTTAGTAGACACGTCAGCGGTAAAAGTTGGGACAAGTTCCTTGGGGAGCGTCAACATAACTACAAGTTCGCGTCTGTACAAACTCACTAACTAGATAGGGGCTTGTCTCTACTCCAGTTAATTATACATTATATTTCAGCAGCTTGAACGTTCAGTTCGGAATAGTTTTCTAATTTACTTCACCTCCATTTCAATTGTAAGCTGGGACGTACAACTAGACTGAGACTGCAGTGAGAACAAGATCAGAAACACTTAATAAACAAAGATCCCTAACAACAACGCCAATAAGAAGTAATCAACATATTAAACCTTAAATCAGAAAATTTTAAAACACTAACACTAAGATTGCTCATTTCGCGGTTAGGAACGGCTTGGCTGTGCATCTGGCATTGCTTTAGTCCATGAACGGCGGATGCTGCTAACAATCAGTTGGAACGCTTGCTCATTTGCCTACTAACGTAATAAAAAAATACGAACTTACTACGCGCTTAAAACATTAACGATTTTTTTATAATTCAAATACCTAATGAAATAAGTATTAAAGCATTCGAGTGACGAGGCCGACCGCGCACCCTACTGAATCTACAACTATCCTAAATTACGACGATACACATTGAAACCGTTCACTGTGCCAACATCAATTCGTATGTACAGCGACTGTGAATCCTTGACATATAAGACTGGATGCTTGTAACTCAATTACGCGATGGCTGAAGGGATTCGAATGTTTCAAACTCAGATGAATTTAGAAAGTTACGAGAACACAGAATACCCTATAAATATCATTTTGTGAGTGAAATCGCTTGCAAAAGCTATTATTCATTATTGTGTAACCGTTTAACAACCGAAATTGTTGTAAATCTCACTGATCGCTCTATAGAAGACGGTTGAGATTATTTCGGGGATGATAACTTTGGGTCGTAATCTGTTACTATAAGCCTTCTGTAAATAGATTTGTGGCTAATTGAGAATAGCTGGTAGATATGATTTGATAATAATTCCTTGCCATATTTATATTGTTAATTTTATATAAATATTTTAGGTAGGTACCTTAGTTAAATAATTAAGGTAAAAAAAAATAACGAAATTGTTGCATGCCCTACGGCACGATAAAATCCTCAGTTTTATAAGCAATTAGGTAGAGAATAAAACATAACCTTAAAGGCTCTTGTATAATCTTCATGAAAACAAGTTGACGAATAGCGTCTGCGGCCTGCCATTTGTTTTACGATGATTATAAAAACAAACGTTCATGTCACAAGGCACTTAAATCATACAGCCACAAAGGGCAAATTAACGAATTTATATGCAAGTTAAATTACAAAAATACCTTTCATTCAACTCTACATTAATACATTAAATTTATATTTTACCTTTATAGGTAAAGTTGAAAATACCTATTATATTTTATTAGGTCGCCGTCAGCTTGCGTTTACTTTCTACTTTATTAAATTTACTAAAAAAATATATACTTAATTGAGCATAGTTTTAGTTTATATTTAAGAAAAATCATTTCTAAACTATTTTAAATAATATTGTCAGACCCGAGACCATTGACCTTAAGTAATAAAACTGAAAACTTTTATTACTTTAATGTTTATATTGCAGGTGTACATGGAAAAAACCTTTTATTCATAATTAATTTATTTATCATGCAACAAAAAAACAAACTAATTCGACATAAATCAAACTTTAGTCGCCCTTTACACTCTATCGATTTTTAATATCTCTAATGTAATTTTCTTCTTCTTCTACTTAATTTGTAATTATACTCCAGGCCATTACATGTAGCTAATGTGTGTTACGAAGGCAACAAAGTTGTTAATATATTAATCTACTTAGTTCCTCAGTGACTTCGATAACAACTCTCCACGATACCTGAACTCGGCTTTTGCAACAAAAGATTAGTGCAACAGCTATTAATTTCTTACGTTATACCCAAGTTCTGCTTTATGTATTGAAAATTGTACTTTAGTTTCAATTTTGAGTGTTCTTTAATTAGAGGTGCCTTTTTATATGGACACTGTAATGTGACCCCACTGTACCTGATGGTAAGTGGAGTAGAATCCGATACAATGTCGACTGACGAAAGATGATTACCCTTCGACAGTCGACACAATTATGCCGGCCTGTTGGAAACGGATATACACAGGCTGATCCCGGAACGCAACACTTACGTGGGCTACTATGGCGGGTTTTAATACGTTATGTAGGTGGTCGCTATCCGGGAGGATATAAGATATATCCTACTTATTCGAATTAAAATAATTAAGTACTTACAATTTATTATAGTGAAGTTGTCGTCAATCGTTTTGATTGTTTGATACATAATATAAAAAGGATGTACGTGATTAATTTAAAAATAGACAGTTTTATAGAAATTATTTGTATCTATACTATTATATAAAGCTGAAGAGTTTGTTTGTTTGTTTGTTTGTTTGAACGCGCTAATCTCAGGAACTACCGGTCCAAATCGAAAAATTCTTTTTGCGTTGGATAGCCCTTTGTTCGTGGAGTGCTATAGGCTATATATCATCACGCTATACCCAATAGGAGCGGAGCAGTAATGGCTCATCTCAGGAAATACCGGTCCAAACTGAAAAATTCTTTTTGCGTTGGATAGCCCTTTGTTCGTGGAGTGCTATAGGCTATATATCATCACGCTATACCCAATAGGAGCGGAGCAGTAATGGCTCATCTCAGGAAAATACCGGTCCAAACTGAAAAATTCTTTTTGCGTTGGATAGCCCTTTGTTCGTGGAGTGCTATAGGCTATATATCATCACGCTATACCCAATAGGAGCGGAGCATTAATGGCTAATCTCAGGAACTACCGGTCCAAACTGAAAAATTATTTTTGCGTTGGATAGCCCTTTATTCCTGGAGTACTATAGGCTATATATCATCACGCTATACCCAATAGGAGCGGAGCAGTAATGGCTAATCTCAGGAACTACCGGTCCAAACTGAAAATATCTTTTTGCGTTGGATAGCCCTTTGTTCCTGGAGTGCTATAGGCTATATATCATCACGCTATGACCAATAGGAGCGGAGCAGTAATGAAACATGTTGCAAAAACGGAGAAAATTATTAGTTTTGAGAGCTTCCGTTGCCTGCGCTGCGTAAAGGGTTAAAGTTATGCAACAATGATGTATGACGGGATTGTTCCTCTTAAAAAGTTCTAAAAAATATATTATAAAACAAAGTCCCCCGCTGCATCTGTCTGGCTGAACGTGTTAAACTCAAAAACTACCCAACGTATTAAGATGAAATTTGATATGGAGATAGTTTGAGACCCTGGGAAGAACATAGGCTCCCGGGAAACTACTACTTTTATAACGGAAAACTTTAGCCTGAAAAACTTTTTAACGCGGGCGGAGCCGCGGGCAAAAGCTAGTTTAATATAAAAATAAACATCTTCGTTAATAAAAACTAAGTTACTGCATATGCTATGAATCAAGTAGTACTTTTAACATGCATAACAGAACAACACGAGAATTAAATCCAAGTAAATCGCACATTTTAGCATTTAAATAGTTTTTATATGTAAAGTAAAATTCTTTTTAAAGTGGAAACATTTTATTCGCTATGTAAACTATAATCTACTTAGTTCTGTTTTCTAAATAGACACTGTTATCTACGTACAGCGGTTTGAAGCATCTGTCATGTCTAAGTTTAATGCTCACTGCCCACTCTCGTTTAATCCCAGCTCAATAATAACATTTTTTTTGTTAACTTATCGTATATTTGCCCCGTCTTTACAATTTGGCAGTAATTTCACTAGTTTAAATATACTTGTTTTATTTCGCCTAAGTTCTTAGAACATTTATTAGTTTTTAGTATATTTGTTGATCCAATATACGAATGGCTTCATGGTAATTAATTTTATAAATATAACTAACTGTTACGTTTTACGGCAAAACTCTTGACTAAGAATATGTCAAAAGTGATGAAACCTATTTTGGTGAAATTTGGTTGAATAAGCTAGAACCTCATAGGCAATGCTTTTTCATATTTTTTATAAACTTAATTCAAAACTAGCGAAGCTGCTAGTAAAAATTAGGGTCAAAATAAAACTTGTTTTATAGCGGCTTTTATATTATAATTTTCTCCTGACATTTTGAAGACTTTGCAGCTATCATGGTCACGGGGCGGACTGGGGTGTTAGTCGACTGAAAAATCAAAGTTACAATACCTAACTCAATTTTATAATTACACAAATCTATAATTTCCAAAATTTGATTCATTTTGTCCAATATTCGCGTAAATATAAGAAATTAGTATAAAGTATGACGTAATAAAAATAATAATAACGTGTACTTATTTATCTTTACACAGCAGAGTGAATATAATAGACCAGATTATGTAGACTGTAGTGCAAAGGAGACGGGCGAAATTGGGCTTGAGCGTACACTTATGAAACATTTATGAATATTCTTTTTCTATTTTTATATCTGCCATTAAAAAATATTAGATTGTATTACAATGGGAAAATAAAATTATTTTTTATTATGAATAAGTAACTGACTTCCTGTATCGGGAATATTATATCAGGCTGTCTCATATATTATTGTTATTCACTTTCTGTACTTCTGCGCAAGTAAATGTTTTTGGTTTGATATTTTTATTTTAACGAATACGGCTTTTCGAGAATATTTTGACGATTGCTGCTTTAATGAACTACCCACGCTTATTCAACAACGGCCTTTTATTCCTTGCTTGCTCGACCGATTTTGCTAGTTCTACCGGATTTCGAAAAGTAACGATGAATCATCAACACCATTGTGTTAATTGTGACATAGCTAGATGGCGGTGTAACACTAAAGGAATTCGTCCAATTGAAAACGAAATAGTTCCTTCAATGATATAAAAACAGTATAAACTCATGCCTGATTATGAAGATATGCCTACACTTAGTTTCATCTTGCGATAAGTATCTTTATATCGGTCCTTGTCGATCCCATGTGATAATTTCAATTCTGGTTATTATCTAAGCCAGCTGCTCATTAGTCAATACGGCAACCCGATGGACAATGAATAGGTGCTGTGAACATCTTGTGCTACCGGGTAAATACGAAGTTATTCACAGAAGTCGTTTTTACGCTTAATTCTATAGCGATTATTTCTTTACTCCCATTGTGGAGACAGATTTTTTTACTAATTTTGAAATGGTTCTATTATTCCCATAAAATAATGTATAAATCATCTCTGTAACACCAAGCCAAAGGTTCTATGAAGTTTCTCCCGTCTCCTTTAATGATAACAAGGTAAAAATGTCACATAGGTACACGATTCGTTGAAAAGCGTATGAATTATGTTGTAACGAGTTAAGTACTATTAAATATATAATCCCTAACATATAATGTTCGATGTATGTTATTCACTCAAATAAAAAACAAATCCGATACACTCACAGCTTCAAAATAAAATCTATACTAATGTACAGGAACTATTAAAGTTTTTTTTTTCACTAATAACAAGCTACATTACTCCTGAGTGTGATAGGCTACTTTTTATGCCGGAAAAACATTTTCACGTGTAAAATATAAAACTGTAATGAACAACTAACTCATAATTGATTCTCAGTGCATATCACAATAGTATGAAAATCAATGTGCATTTCGCTAACAAGTACGAATACAGTTAATCTCACTCCGTGATCGACTCTAGCGAGGAAACAATTGTCTGAGCTTCGACAGTTTATTAGCAAAGTTGGTCTCCCAGACAGGCCCGCAGGCGTATTGTTATACCATTGCCAACTACAATAGACGTTATATCGGTTTTTATACATATATGGATTGTTATATTTGCAAATTATCCTTATTATGTTGAAATAACTTCATATTTCGTTTGTTTTTTGTAAATATCTAAACGTTTCCCATGTTTTCTCACGTTATTTTTCGAGAATATTTGTTTTATTCCTGATATCCTTCCTTTTGAAATAGGTAATAGCCACTTTGTTCCTGATCACAGTCATACCATATAACTTGCTAAGTAATCATATTAATATTACTTGATTTTCCTTGCGTCTTCATCTGGGTGAAATTCTTTTTCCGCAATATGTCTCACCGTACTTTCCTGTCACTTTTTGTCTTAAGTATAAATAATTATCTTCGTGCTAAAACTTTTTTCGCTCCATATACTACGTTAAAGAAAGACAAACCGATAGTATTTCGGATTATTAGCGTTTAATAAGCGTACAATTGACCATTATAAAATGGCAACTACACATTACATTTCTATAAATTAATATAATATTAGGTACCTTTGTATCTCAAACAATGTCTTCGTAGGAAAAAATAATTTCTTTTTCAAAAATATTCTACCGTACATAACTTTCTACTTCGACTACTTTTCTTTTACAACACATTTATAAGCAGACCGAGTTAAGAACGAAAAATAGTATCAAATAAATCGGTATAACTTTTTACTCTGAGGTATCGACTTATATTGTTTGGCGAATTCTTTATGCATCTGTATAAAAGTATCTGGAACAGCAGGGGGATAGCGTTGTCAGTTAATCGCGAAGTTCTGAGTTTACTCATGTGAAGAATTTACTTTGTAAAGTATGTCATGTATATCAATATGACCTGAATATGTATACCTCTGGAAAGCAATTTCCATAGTCGATATTTTATATTACATATGTTGCGCTATATAGATGAGTGACTATACCAAATTCCGTAATAAAAGTACGATGCGTCTGCAATGAGAGACGGTCTGTCTTTGATGGAGACCAAGTGGCGGGGACCGTACCAAAGACTCTTTTCTAAATTCGTAAACGGCCAATAAAAATATATATATACATATAAAAATGACCTAACCGGCTAAAAATCTCATGTTAGTTTACATCTTTTCTTTTTTGCGTTGAATTACGAGACGAGCTTGCCGTTCGCCTGATAGTAAGTGATACGACCACGCATAAATAGAAGAAACATCATCCAACACCTTGAATTACAAACTATTTTTTGGTATTCCACTGCGCTCGCTATATTGAGACATGAGATGTTAAGTCTTATTATATCCAGTAGTTCTGCAACTTGGTGAATCTCCGAGCCCTCAAGATGAACACGCCAGAACTCCACCAGTTCGTCGCTGAAATCACTGCCTCGGTGGAAGAATAGGAATTCTTACTAACGTCCCCACCCTATACAGAAATGAACTAGCGATAAGTTTGTCGCTAGGATGTCATTCCCATATTTTTGTTTTCTATTAGCGTAAACGATTGTAAGAAGGCGTTTTACGGCCATCAAAGTATGTCAACCTTTCTTAATTGTTCGTACAACAACTAATCTAACACGACACATTAAAATGCTTCATAATAATGTTCTCTTCCACTAAAACATGGTAGGGGTAATTTGCGATGACGTTACGTTACCAAACATTACATAAATATAATTTTACGACTTCAAACCAAAACTTAATCTTCATATACCATGAGATAAGGTTTAATTCTAAACAAATCCATGGATGGTAGCTAGGGATGCATCTAAAATGTTAATTGTGTATGTAAATGTTACTCTACGTTGTAGAGTTCGGGACCTAGAGTTCATGACCTTGCATGGAGCAGGATTAGATTAGCTTAGCTACACTAGTATAGTTAGATTATTAAAAAGATTATGAATTAGAAGTGGCTAGCTGTATGTACATTGTACAATCTGAATTAGAGACTAAATACAATCTGGAATACATATGATTGGTATGTATATACTATAGGTTGCTATGAAAAGCTGCGCTTCCAAAGACTGAAGAAGAAGAGAAGCTGTATATACATAATGGGATGGCTGGAAGTTGTAATTATATATGTACAGCAATAAAAATTATAATGACTACTGATCTAATTACTTCATATTGCATTGACCAACAATAGTGAACAATTGTTCTAAATCTTATGATTTAAGGAAATCAATATATTATATCGGTTAATCTACACAAAGTATCATTAGTTGAAATATTGTAAACATAAAATAAATATTGTGAATTTGAAGTAATAAATAAAGTTATTGATACACATTTCGCCTTTTTTCTTTAAAAGTTATGACCGAGTCCTTTTGTTCAAAGAAATGCCTTCAGTTATTACCGCAGACACATTGAAGGGCTTCTTCTAATCCAGTTTTAAAGTTAAACTTATTTATGCGTAAAATACTTCGCAATTTACAAATACTGTATGTCTCAGTTTACTAATCGGCCTTTGTTTCAATATTGTGCAAACATTTTGCAAATTAAATGTTTTTGAGTTTATTAAGTTATATAGTAAATAGGTGTTTTTACACGCACATTTAGTACAAGTAAGAATAATCATTGTATTATAGTCATATCTAATAATAAAGTGGTATAGTTTCGATAGATTTACCTACATTACATGTACGACAGTTCCAGTATAGCCATCATATTCGTAATAGCAATACGCATTCAGTAATTATATTATTAAAATCCCAAAATATCCACTCTACGCGTCCCACAATCTCTTCTCTCGTCCCATTGTATTCTTCGTACTCCCGATATCTCTTTGTGGGTATTTATTAATAAACCAAATAATAAGTCCCCGAATGTATCTAAGTCTGCTCTCATACATACACATATGTTTTTAGTTAACATTTTAAGACGATAATATTAAGTAATTTTTAAATACTATCTGCGGTGGCTCGTAATTGGCTTACCTATTGTGTTCATTTCGTTCTCTATTTGTCGGTTATTGATAGCCGTGGGTCATCCAAATAAAATAAAATAAATAAATAAAATAATCACCTTCCCCTCACAAAAAAACTCTCACACACACACAAATATAAACACACACAAGTTATAGTTTTTTTCTTTTTTTTTTGTTAGTAATTTATTCTCGTTATTTTTCATTCTTGACATGTAATTTAAGGAAAGAGGACACTGACTTCTGTTTTAAAGGTCTACACCTAGCTCAGAAGTCAGTGGACTTAATTTGTATTATTAAAATATGTGGGATAATAAATACTATTATTATAAACAAGAACTATTCTAATTATGACGTCGGTAATAATGGAAGCTCGCGTAAATTACAACGAAGCTCTACAGCCCAAAAATAATTCCCTTTCATCTTCAGGCATCGTTTGATAACTCCGACGAAAACTAATTAAACTGTTTGGACACTTGATTCAAACACACCGACCTTCTATTAATCATTTATAAAAATAACCAGATATAGTTATGAAAAGGAATATTGAAATACTAAGAAAAACTGTATTTAATAAAGTTTTTACTAAAAAACATAAATAGAAATTAAATACCTTGCATACAGATTTAACTGATTAATAACCCTTCAATTATAACTACTAAATTATGTTCCAAAAACAATACACACGTAACACAATGTTTTTTAATTCTTTGTCACGGTATCGTAATAAAGTTTTATTGTCTGCAAAACATTAATTTCCTCTGGGAGGACACAGAAAGAGTCAGTAATTTACACGCCTAGCCGTTATGAACGTATTTAAACCCGACGTTAAGGCTCGTATAAAATGACATTACTCATTTATATTATGTAATGATAATAATTACGGGCTTTTTATATGGCTTGAATTAATTTATAAATGTTAAGTATTTACCTACTGCTATACATTAAATTCTGTTGTACTGAATAATAAACTATTTCGAGTTACTAGCAGTAATTTATTTAGGATATTATTTGAAAGGTATCCAAGCATAAGTAATGAATAATTTGCGTAAGTTGAACCTTCTCACCTTTAACAATAAATGCATCACAAATACAAATTGTGACTATCGCATTCGAAATTCTATCACATAACCTTACAATATAAAAACAAATATCGTATTCATGCGAGGGGAGTTGTTCACAATACATTGTAATATCGACACATGAAAAGAAAGTGCCAATTCGCATAATATTTCGCCATCGCCGAGAATACCTTTGTTTCATTGATCCAAACATCATTAAATGTATCAAACACGGCATTCGTTACGTAGACTCCGTGTGACCAGCTCTTGTTAGCAGTGTAAACCTATATTCTACTAACAAGCAACATTGGAAAACAGTATAAAAAATAGATACTCGTAGATATTTTTAATAAGCATTTAGAACGAGCTACCAAATAGCACTGATATTATTTATTAAGCATTATGTATAATATGCACCAACGACATTTTTTTTAAATATGATTAAATCACAGAGACATGTTGCTTGCTTAATATTTATTATAAAAAAATACATATTATACTCTTAATTTTACACTTTAATTGGGTAAAATAATATTGCGTTTTTCTACTTAGTATCAGCTCTGAGTCTGGAATTTGTGCCTGATCTGGCGATAGGCTCGCCCCCTATCACATCATGGGACACAATTCTCACGGCGAAAACCCCTTCGGGGATTAAAAACGCGCGCGTGTGTGTTAGTGTTTCCTTTTCACTTTCTTCACTAAGTAATAATAAATATTAAATAAAATGTATATAATCTTCGCCCCTTTGATTGATTTTCTTCCCAAGGGATAACATCATGCGTCATCATTTCTTCGGTGTCGACGAATATCTGTAGTCTGTTAATCAATTACCACGAGAATCTTTTATGACGATAATGAAATATCAATCATCATCGATTTTTATGACATAATCATAACAGATGAAAATAAGCTATTCATGTTTCTCCTAAAACCTTCTATTTTATAGGTGTTAAGATTTTAGGAAACATGCTCCAGAATCTCATTTCAATACCAAGTTATGAATTTATGCGAGTTTGGCTAGAACTATGATTTATTTAGTATGATAGTCATGAAATTAAATTATCTACTATTTAGATTTTTAATTGCCTAACAATGCTATGAAACACTCTATTATATTTCAGCTATTATGGATCATTTCACTAAAACACTCCATTATATAGCTATTGAGGACAATATATTCGAACTTAAAAAATATTTTAATTTCGGCTTCATACTTTAATGTCTTGGTATCGATCTCCGGGTCTGGCAAAAAGTCTTTTAAGTTTTCTGATCAGTATCAGCCCGTATACTAAAATAATTTGCTCAGGTATAATAATATCGTGAGAAGTAGGTACATAAGTTACACCTCTGCGCCTACCTTTTAAAATGAAACACATTTGCGGATAAAACACACGTGTGTATGTGTGTAAAAACTGCTTTCATGCTTGGAAATATTAAATAAAATAAATGATACCAGCTTAAATAACTTCCAAATATTTTCCGCTGGGAAATGCAATCTACTGTATGTTATCTAAAACATCCATTATAGCTGAAGCATTTTGAGTTTCTATAGAATTCGAACATGTACGAAGGACGGCAAATATCAGACAATATACAGGAATGTGGGTCGCGTCGTAAAAATATATGAAAAAACGTCGACTTTAGTGATGGAGATCAAAAGAAAATCAGTCATGCGAAACATGCATTCCACATGAATTTGAATTCGGCTTTTTACGTAAAACAAAAGACAAAGCCGCGAATAATTTAGGGTTGAATATTTTTTTATATACTTTTTTTTAATAGATATTATATAAATTGTAACAATCCGATTTTCAATACACATACTTTACTAGAACTCATTCTGACTATTGAAGATAATAACTCGTATAATTGCTAAAAATACCACGACTCATCTCGTTGTTTAATATAAAATATCCTTAAGTCCTTAATAAAATTAAACATGCAGACTACAAGCACAATTATGATCACGAGGAGTAATCATAAGATAGGAAATTGCAAATTATTACGCTCCACCTCAGGTTCCCTGCTCGTTTACCATAGAGTTTAATTAAAAAGCCCAACGTTCACAAGTACTTGGTAATACGGCATCCACGCACCCTTCGTACGTGGGAGTCCTCAACACAAGTACACGCTTAGAGGTACGCCTCAGGGCCTCTTTATTTAAGGGAAAGTTGAACGCAATGTAATCGGGAACGGTACGCAACCACCGGACGGACTAAACCCCAGCGCCGAAATATTTTTTAACATGTATTTTCCAATTTGAATTTGGAATAATGGATTCATGCTGGGTATTTTTGGATATATTCTGAAAATACATTAAATGGTACGCGTTACGTGTGTTTGCTTTTACTTTTTGTTCATTAAATGGTCAATATTATATTTCATTTAGGCTGCCAGTATGAAAAGGAATGGAAATGTTATCATTTATTATGTGTTTTTATTTTAAACGAGCATAACTAAAATATATTACTCGTTGGTTTGATGTATATAAACTAGAATACCAAACACATCAAAGCAAATTTACACGAAGCGCGAACAAAAGATTAACAAAAGATAAATTAATTTTAATTTATGACTATGAAATTAATAAAATAAAGTTATAACGGAAATATTTGTCTTTCGTTTATAAATAGCCAACTTTTCAATCCCAAAAAAACATTACAAAGTCCATTTGTCAAACTTCTACAAAGCGAATGTAGATTCATCGTGTTCGTGTCATAAATTCATGCATACTCCGATTGAATAGCACGATGATGGCAGCGTTCCGCACAAAACAGCTTTTAGCACCTCACAACTGAAGCGAAACTTTGTAATCTAAGAATTTTTGTGATCGTAAAAAAGAACACGTGAATACCTCCGCCATCATAACCATCGCACTTAACCCGGTTCACTTCGTAAAAGTGAAAATAAAACCGGCCGGGAATTTATTTAATGACACCTTTAGGCTCGCCCTTGCCTCATTTGACTGTCACATATTTGACGGAGGTAATGCGTTCAACACATTTAACCCGGCACGGGACCTTCGTTAAAAATGCTAAATTCCAGCAGCATTTTACAAAATGTTTTCCTAAAGTGTTTGTCAGTGATAAAAACCACCAATAAAAATCAAACGCGGGCGATACTTTAATTAAGAGTAAATTGGTCGCAGAGACCTGAGCGTGAATTCTTTAATACGGAGAGCTCAGCGACAAAATTTCCTTTTTAATCAGCGACCCCTTGCCTCTTAGGATTTAATTAAAGCTCCTAAACATTTTACATTGGTAATAATTGTGTTCGGTGACAATTACTACGCAATCTGTTGGTATCAACCAAGTAATTATAATTACTGAGATGGAACTCTTCAAATGCTTTTAGAGTTATTTGATGAAATTGTTCGACCTTATTGCTTGACTTGAAATATCGTTGATGAAAATTTGCGACAATAAAATTGATATGAAACTCATAAAGCGGCACTTTATTTACATTAATTTTGTAACTCAAACGTCACACGCGTAGACCGTAACAAGTTCCTCACAAAGGCTAAAATATTTTATGAACATTTTAACTTGTTATCAACTTTAATTACGTTGACGCAAAAACTAAAGTGTGAAGGCGCCGGTTATATCAGACAAACGGGTGTACCATGATAATGTAAATGACATTAAGCCCGCCTACAACATCACTCGTACCTCAGTTATGATTTCATAGTGTTTTAGTAAAGTTTTAATTAAGTCCATACAATAATTCAACAAGCGCCGACGGGAACGAAAAATAAACTGAAACACGAACCATTACCCATTTGTTACTCCGTAGATTTCTACGTTAGTATTTGAATTATCTCAGACTAACAAACAAGTAAAACAGATATATCTAATGCTTCCAACTTCATTGTACATTTAATCATTTTCCTGCTTTTCTATTTCAGCCCGTTTGCATATTTTAGTTCGCTGCAAGCGGATTAGAGATTACTTTATGTCATTTTTTAATTTGTAAAAACAATAACGTTTTTATGTCTACGTTTAACGTTTTTCTATTTTGTTTTTGTTTTTTGCATGCATTATTGTTTTTATAATAAACCTCGATCTACACTTGGCTTGGTGTACCCAAAAACTACGATTGTACGATTAAATACGTTCCAGGCTTTATGGTTGGAAATAGCATGTTAGAAAACAGGAACCCTCTCTGTGAACAAGAATGTAAATGTACCACCTGTAAGATAACATGACATAAAACGCTGGTTTTGTGTAACATTAAATTCTCATTTACATTGTTAGTAGAAGTTCCTACGACTATGCTGCCACTCTGCAGCGCTGCGGCTCTGGCGCGTTATGCCGCGCTTACACTCACTTTTAATTCTTTCATAACTTCATTTCATATCACGCTTCATGTTGTATTACGAGAGATACTGCTTTCATCATGTCTGTTGGTACACTTGTTCCACAAGCTTGCTTTGGGTTGGTTGGTCATTATTATTCTTATATTTGTTACAAATTAGAAGTGAGGAAAATATTTTTTTTTATTGTTATTTAAGTGAGCATAATCAATGTTATATTAATGTTAAATACACAAACGGAAATTCTCTATATACCTACAATAAGTTTAGATAAAAAATTTAATGTCAAACGCATATCAGTGAACTAAATATGTAAAATTATAAACACTTTTCTTTTATATCACAAGCAATTTATAGTCACTGAAATTCATCTGATCACAGTCGCCGCCACTATTGGAGCAACTGTTAATTTCACAGTGATAGTACATGAAAATGATATAATGGCAACACTCTGGGGCCATATTAGTCGTGATATAGAGTTATAATACAAAAGCGGACAGGATCTGCAAGGCGTAATTCAATAAAACTTGAAAGTACAATTTCGTGCAACATTTATCGAGGCAACTATATATGGAAACCGATAATCCTCATGAGTATATTTGCTCTAAGGTTAACCCAAAGGCGTGTCAGAAGAAGCGGCGCACCAGCGACTGTAAACACTCCATCTTCTATTCATAAGAGAGCCTTCGGTGTGAAAAGGACTTAAATTAAGATGGAAGAGGCTTGATGGTGTCCGAGACTTAAACATAGTTCATTTTGTTTCATAATAGACGCTTAGACTCCGAGAGAGGTATGCATGGATCTAATTTATTGCGATAAAAAAGAACTCGATTACTCAGGAATAATTCATTTTAAATTCATGTTTTTCTTGGTAAATTTACGTCTACGTAAGCTTCGAATTTAATTTCTTTTAACCACGTAGTTATTTTTGGAGAGAATCTATATTTTAATTAACAAAAGTTACCTTCACTTTTAAAATGAAACACGAGCTAAATCGACAATTTAACTGCGTACTATTCAAACTGTTATTGTCGACTCGAGTTGAACGTTCGATAGTTTTTATGTTAGAATCAATTGCTGTTCTCGACTGAGCGCTAGTTAAATGCGTTAGGAAGTTTTGAATCGCTTTCCAATTTCCATATGTTCTAGTAAAGAATCGAAATGGATGTGTAAATTTATCGTATTTTAGTTCCCTATTTCCTTACTGCAAAACTAATAGAATACTCATATGTTTTCAAATTCAGCCTTCTATATGAATAATGAAGTAGTATTTTTTTACATTTGACTTGTAAGTTGTAGCTACATTATTACTTTAAGTTCAGTTTGCTGAATATTTACATATATGCATTACACCACACTGGTATAATAGAATCTGGGAAATCATTGAGGTTTCAGGACGATTAAATGCAGTCAGATAAAAAAAAACAATTTCTAGAAAATAAGCGCCTATTCGCTGAGATTGGTAACATTAAAATGGAACGCTTTCTATCTATTCCAATCTGCTTAGTTATATTTTAAAAGATAATAACAAAACAGTAGGTATACGTTACTCACGTTCTGTCTATATAATATGTCTTACCTATACTAATATATAAACCTGCTGTTTAAACGCGCTAATCTCAGGAATTTCTAAACCGATTAAGATAATTTTTTTACTAATAGGAAGCTACATAACTCCTCAGTGCCATAGCACTGATAGCAGGGCCGTAGACAAAAGCTAGTATACTATATAGTTGTAGATTTCCATTTACATAATCATTGTTAGTATGAAAAACCTCTATTAACCAGAATTATCAAGTAGATTTTTTTATAGAAGCTATCGGTATTACATTTCGAGCAGATAATTTCCGTTGAAAGATTAGAGTGAAGTTCTATGTAACGTGCACAGTAAAACACTTTTACCAAACGTCTCATGAATTTTAGATATCAGTGTTACCCGTACTATCCAACCACTGCACTGAACGTAGAATTTACCAGATATTTCGCAAAGCAGTATTTCACTTGAAACGTATACTCAATGTGTTATTATATTATTTCGAGCGTGTCTTTGCGAATATTATTATGCAGATGTGTCTTCATTTAGCTTTGCTAAGATTTACTGCAGTATATAATATAGTTAGTAACTTTGGTCTGTCATAATATTATATCTCGTATATACCATTAATTAATGGCGATCATCAAAGCTGACAAGGTAGGTAAAGTTTAACTAAACGAGACCCCTTGCTCGGCATCTTGAGATGAAGTTTCCGCTTCGATTGGATTTAGTTTCATTCGACCACTAGACTAAATAGGATGTTAAAGTAGTTACTATAAGTTACGTGAACCCAATATAAATAAAGTTGTGTTGTTAACAGAGCATTAAGAAGCGATGACGGAGTTACCAAAACCAATACCTTCTTAGAATCCAAATATTCTTTATCTTAAATATGAATAGGGATTCATATTAATCAGGTAGAAAAATAGTTCAATTTAACTTCATAATAGAATTCATTTGCATTATACATAAATGTTAATAATTCTAGTAAATGCAAATACTTTATGAAACACCGCTATACTTGAATAGATTGTAAATAGTTACGAAATAATTATAGACCAAATCTCTGGCGAGTACGAATAGGGATTCATATTAATCACGTAAAAAAATAGTTAAGTTCATAATAGAATTCATTTGCATTGTACATAAATGTAAACAATTGTAGTAAATGCAAATACTTTTTAAACACCATCATACTTGAATAGATTGTAAATCGTTATGGAATTATAGACGAAATCTCCAGCGAGACCACAGGCAATATGAATGCGGGCCATTTTAAAACCTCGCAATACAGTACATACGTAACACTCAGGCCTTCCTAGGTCACGTCTAGCCATACGTAACACCGTTGGGTTTATTGCTACCCCGCGAAGGCTCCCTCGTTCGCACTTCGCCCGCGTTAATGGTGATAATATAATTTCAGCACGAAAAGAGTAGATACTTAAAAAAACTTTCGCCGGAGTTCTATCGCCATCTGGCGCAAATGGAAGCAGTGTCAGTAAACTAACAGATAAAGTTCGGGTAAAATCGGATACAACGTTACAAGGAACTTGAGAATGCCGGTGAAATGTTTAATTAATATTTAAAAATGTTTTATGTATGATGGAAAAAATTTAATCTACCTTTTTCAGGTATATACATTAAGTGGTAAAGATAAAGAAGGATATTTGTGTACTAACGAATGTGAACAGAAAGTCTACTTGGATCATTGTAAGTAAAAGAGCTTTACATGAATATTTGTGCAGGTAAATAAATATTTTAAAAAATGAGTTCGTTTAAAAAAAAGAACCGACTTCAATAATTTGTCAAAGTAGTCTATTTCTGTTTAAAAACTGCAGAATCAAGCTAATAGTATTATGTAGACCGTAGCTGATAACATTTCCTCTGCATTCCCTATTAAATCTTTTATCATATATGGCTTATCTCTCATAAATATATTTTCGTAGAAAATTTTACGAACCGAAAACAAATAGTTTTCTCGTATATTTTAAAATAAAAACGCACCGTCGTCATTTCATTAATAAAATAAATATAGAAAATGGTTGCTGAAATATTAAAAATACAGGGTATTTTGTGAAGTACATTCCCGTCCTTATGAAATGAATTTAGGGCAAAGCTTCCTCGTTTATTTTTATAATTTCTTCATTTTATTCGTTTTACCACTCTATCTACACTCTAACCTAACCTCGTAAACCATTTTAAATTAAAACATCGACTGTTCATGTTATATAAATATAAGCTATAACATTATGAATACCACCAATATATATCATTTAACAGGATCTATTATTTAATTGACGCTTTTGAAAGACTAAATAATAATTCTTTATTTCAGATTAGAAAGAAGACTAATATCGCTATAGTAAAAAAATAAGTACTTAGAGACTAATTTTAGTATTAGTAGGTAGAATAATAATTCTATATGCCAAATGTAGAATGTAGTACTACTGGACATAGCACTGGGCACGCACTGTCAGGATATTTCTTTGAATCCTTGACCACCGGTGGCTTGTGTCTGGAGCCTCACTATCGGAGGAGACATTTTTAATATAAATATTTTTATACGCATTGATGTTTTTTAAATACTTAAAAATGTACAAAATAACTTTTAAAATAAAGAGAATATTCTATATATAATGTGTTCACAACAATATAATGTAAAGATAATATTGAGAAGAACGTATGTGTAATTTATCATTCTCTATACAAAATGCCTCATAATAGGTGACATGAATGTTTCTACTGTTTTTATCTAAACTCACGTCTAAAGTTATACAAAGTCTCATTATTGTAATGTCAACAGGGAAAGTGAAAATAATAATTTGAAGCCGTTCGTAACTTCACAAACTTCCGCATTAAAAAAACAAAGCATTCTCGCGGCTGAATGCGAAAAAAATGGGCAATCTCACAACTTTACGACAAATCCAGCACACAATTCAAAAGCCCAAAAGTTTTATTACACCTATATCAAGTTTCAAAGAACAAAGAGCCATTTTAGGAACTGACGTCAGTCAAATGTGAGTGTTTTTAGCTTGAATTTACCCATCAGTCAAATGCCAAAGAATATTTATTTTGCAATAAATAAACACGACAACTTTTCTTGGAACTGTTTTCTGTATTATATTACGTAATAGAAAGGGCATTAAAGGTTCCCAAATAAGGATAGGCTTACCTCTTATCTCTATCAGTATGATAATAACATTACTTGAGTGTTATAAATAGAATTGTACAGCCAACATTGAATATTGAATAACAAATAAAAGTCTCCTGACGGTTTTATTAGCATAAGAAATAAAATCTTTCCATTCCATGTATTTTATTTAACATCTATATTATTTATTATTTGACATATCCATAACTATGTAATTTACATAATTTTGTTATA
Source organism: Manduca sexta (assembly GCF_014839805.1). NCBI lineage: Eukaryota > Metazoa > Arthropoda > Insecta > Lepidoptera > Sphingidae > Manduca > Manduca sexta. The sequence goes on from NC_051128.1 coordinate 8,222,185, forward strand.
TAGGCGTCATTAATACTAATTATTAAAATAAAATATTTAAAAAACACAAATATACACAGAACTGTAGAAAGCTGAATAAAAATTTGTGTCATCTGCTCAAGGTTTTGCATTATATACCATTCGAATCCCACAATTCAAAGCCGACGCCTAAACCGTAGTGGACGTCTTGCACATAATTAAACTGGAGTTAAATTCAACCCACGCGACCCCTCGGTTGCAATCTAAAGGGTTCCATGGCACCTGCAGATCGATTTAAGGTTCATACGAGACCGCCTTTTGGTGCGTTCGTTTATAGTACTTGTGGGTTTACAGAATAAAATAAAATGCTTTATTCATCACGTTGGCGAACATAGTTGCACTTATGATAAGTCAAGGTACATGAGAATATTTAATTATTACTTAATTAAATTAGCTTATATAAACAAAGACAATTTATATTGAAAATAAAATAAATGAAAAATATACTTAGTAAACAAAGAATCCAGCTCGGGCTGGCAGGGAACAAGAAATAAAATGATGTATATATGTATTTTTAAATAAGCAATAAGGAAGAAACGCGTCGCGATCCTCACCCGTGAGGACAATAAAAGCCCTAACCTAGCTAACCTACCAGACTTTCACTAACTACCTAAGCGATGACTACCCGAAGAAGAAAGGCAGAAAGAAACTCTGGGCTTTATTTTTTGTCATCAATTGTCCATTCTTTTATAATATTATTATTAAATATATTTTTTTGAATAAGTCTTTTCTATACAGAGGTTACAAAAAAAGTTTTTTTGTGATTACTAGGCGGCAATTATTTGGTATATAAGCATTCGACTGAATTGGTAATACAGCAGTGGCGAAAGGTCCATATAACTCGATCCCTGCCGGCTTTCCTAATTATCTTTGAACGATTTACAGACCGTATTTCAGCATATTGTTAATACCTATGTTGTGTCGGGTTCCTTTTCGGAAACTTTAAAACCTTGCCACTGTAATAAAGTATTAGTATACAGTATTTTGCTGTATTTGTGAGAGAACATTGAACGCTCTGTGGTTCGTTTAAAAGGATATTTAAGATGTTTGAATACATGAGGTTTAATGTCTACGTTTCAAGGCAACAAAGTGGCGACTTTGATCAATAACTATTAACTAACTCTTCTTATCATTCAACAAACGAGATAACTATCATCTAATAAATTCTACAGCATAATTGACATGTCAAAAACGGAAACTGAATACTTTGTATATGTAGGTAGATCAATGTATGTATTAGGTATGTATATTTTATAGATACATTCAATAATATAATAATAATAAGTTAAATAAACAATGCCTCAGTTGCGTAATTGTATTAGTGAATGCATTGCTGAGGCCTCGGGTTCGATCCCCGGGTCGATCAATGTGATAATGGGTTTTTCTACTCAGTATCTGGCTGGAGTCTGAAATTGCACGTGAAATAGCGATGGGCTCGCCCTCTATCACGTAATGACACGGTACTGTGATAACTGGGTCCACCAGTTGCGCCTCTCCCTTCCCCTTAGGGGATTAAAGGCGTGTGTGTGTACATACAATAACTACATATAATTATTTGTCTCAAGTTCATAAAACACGACCAAAATATTTGTACGATGGTATTACGGCTCAACATTGTTCGTAATAAATATTTAATTCCTATCAAATCAAGTTTCCCACGAACCTCCGCCCACACTTTGAGCGTCGCTCGAAAATTTGCTGTATGAGTTAACGCAAAATTACTCTGAAGTAAATTTTAAATGAAGGCCGTATGTTCAGATCAAGTCCCCTCAAAATTCAGTAAAAGTTCCAAAGAAAGCCTATTCATACAGAGTTTATAATTGATATCTGTAAAAAGGGAACACATTCTATAATTCCTAAAATAAACTCTGTTATAAGAAGGCTTTCTCACTAATAAAACGCATTTAAGGTTTACAATTGCCTATATATTCAAAAAACAACGTTGCTATCACAATGATATTATTGATAATTTTATCGTGCTACAGTGTATTATAGCTCGGTAACTGTTTTTAGCACATGTATTCTACAAAAAGTTATATTTCGATATCATAAAAATAGTGTAAAAACTTTTACGTAAGCAAATAAACGCTCACTACATCAACAAGGAGAAAAACAGCAGCCATGGAATTTCGTTAAATTAAACGAACTCTAGCAGTGTTTGACTTTGTATAGCATGTATTTAAAACAAATATGATTAAAAAATACTCCAGCAATAATAATGCATTTCGTCTTGTATTCGCTGAATAAAGATCAAGTTAGTTACGGACTGTATTTGTCGTTTTTAATCAGAGAGAACAAAGTTTTGTTTTGTTTTCTGCATTGTTTTCACCTTAATCGAAAAGTTTTTAATTGATGGTACCTCTTTGTTGTACTTAAGTTGAAAGTAGAATAGTAATCAATATAATGGCACTCAGTTATATTAGTTATCTGGCTGATTGGCACAATATTGATTTCTTCGGTGGCATTGTTAATGTCCGTTTCAGACTCGGAACAACATAAATGGACTCGCTGAATCTTTGTTATTTTTTTGTTCGTTTTAAAGTACTATATTCGTTGTTTTTATGTAGAACAGAATGTTCGGGTTGCATTTATCTAATCACCAACTAGGTAACAATGTGTAAAATAACAACAGATTTTTTGTTATTTCATTGCTTTTATATCAGGCAAGTGACACTATCGTAATATATTTTTGTTTATTTTTTTCATTCTTAATACTAACCCGCAATGCATACACAACCTAAAACTACCTTAAAATCTAAAAAGGCTAAAAACTGCATGTGTTTGAAAATCCTAAAATAGCACAACCACTAAACTCACAAAAATATAAACTTCATACTCCACGAGAGCTTACGTCGAAATCACCCTTACCCTTTTCAGTATTCAGCAAGCAATTTAAAGTTTGTTGGAAATATTCAATGATTCGCAGGCTCTCAGGTCATATGTAAGCTAGTACGTGCCGGTAACAACGCGAGGAAAATTCTCGGCGGGTCCAAGTACATTATCGAATTTATATATGAACTGCGCCTCCAGTTACGTAATCCTACTAATATCATAAAGTTTGTGGATACTTTTGGATGTTTGTAAAAAGTAAATGAATTTTAGAAGAAACCATTGAATAGAATTCTTTGATATTTGGCATACAAGTAGACCATACCTAGGGTTAATATAGAAACTACGTCTTGTCTTGGAAAAGTACACAAGGAGAAAATTATTATTATTAGGAACTATATATTATTATCTCAGTGCGTGTCGTGAACCAATATGATTGTGCACGCAATAACTGTCGCTTAACAATTTAGAATTGACTATATACCTAAAACGAATTTAAGGCTTGCAGTCAGTTGGTTGTTATTTTCAAGGTTTGTAGATTAACTAAAATTAAAATAAAGAACCTCCGGTTCAACGATGAGCACTGTGTAGCAATAAAGCTGTGGTGTAACATGAATACAATACGTGGGTGTAAGAGCGAATACGTTATTAAAATTTTGTAATTGTGATGGCAAAATATTTTTTATGGTCGGTAACGAGTAACAGGCCTGTTGATTTTAAATGATCTTTATCACTCGTAAACCAGATATTTTTTTTGTCCTACAAATTGTTCTAAGTAACCACATTTTGGTTCCAAAACGAATATAAAATCACGGTGTATTTACAACGTTGACCTACGGCTTCTAAACAATGGCCTCGCATTACTTCAATAACACGAAATTTCCATTTCAATAGAAAAAACAACTACTGCACTAAAAAGTATATTTCATATATTTTACAGTTTATGTGCGTATTGTATATATCCTTACCATCAGGCAACTGACTTGGCTTGACATTCACATTTACAAAGTAAAAAATAGCCGGACATCTATCAAAGCAAACCGCGCCTCTGTTTGCCTAAGCATAACAGTTGATTATCGATCTGTTTATTCTGGGAAACCTATTAGTTTTAGTTCCGGGGAATTTTATACGTACGTTCTACAGCTTCCATATGTGATTAATTGTGTAAAGATCATCTGGGAAGTAAATCAATAATTTGAATTGGATAAATGGCAATTTGGGTAACCGATAAGTTTTCACTTTATCAAAGCGTCTCAGAGTTAACAACAATTCTATTCTAATTTGCAAGTAAGAAGGTAATTTTGTATTATATAACGCCTCTAAAGTATAGCCATTACCACACAATGGCCTTATCTTGATGGGGCGTTAGGAATTTTACAGACTGCTAAATCTCCCCGAATCGCCTTAAGTCTAAGTAATTCAATGTTATCGGACTAGTTCGAAAAGTTGCACGACTTTGGTTAATTTATTTGCATAAATGGGGTTTTGTGACAAATTCTTTAATACTTATGTATCGCTTCAAGTTTATTGATTTGAATATTTTAATGCGCTTTTTTTTATATAATATACATTCGTAATTTTTTTAACATTTATATATCTATCTCAAATATTACGTAAAATGCAGTCAGTGTATTCAATTTTAATATTAATTATTCTTATTATATTGCTCACACACTCTTATTATTATATTTAACAGAAATCGCATATATTAAACGATGCCCAATATTTAACAGAATTCGCATATCTATAAACTATGCATAATATTTGTTATATCACCATAGACGTAAAACATTATTACACAACCAAATTCAGATGTATATCCTTTATAGACATAAAATCACCAGCTGCCTGCTATTTGTATCATCGTAACTCAATCACTCGTTACAATACATATTAATTACAATATAGTGACAATTAACATGCGTATTAACTTACAATTAATCTCGTTCTTAATATGTGTCACCCTAGACAGGTGTCCTATATATTCTACAGTAATATGAATAGTATATATTCCTAACCCGACCACACGAGCTGCTAATGGAGATATGATAAAGTGTTCTGATGAGATTATAATTATGTAAGTACGGATTTAGGATATTATAGGTATTGATGTTATGAATCCATACTAATATATTAAGCTCAAGAGTTTGTTTGTTTGAATGCGCTAATCTCAGTAACTTCCTCATTAATAGGAAGCTACATTACTCTTGACTGCTACGGCTACGGAGCCGCTGGCAAAAGCTAGTGTTAAAATAATTGTTATTTTAAAGATATTATTTTAGCACGAAAATCTAAGACCACAAATAGATGCGAGCAAGACCCAAGTCTAGACAAGTCTAGATTTATAAAATAAACAATTTCAATATTAGATTATTCTTTGATCACAAAACGAATTTCCATATACAAATGAAATCTGAATCTATAATAAAAAAGTCGAAAACAATTCCGTCCGTCACAATAATCCTGAGTGATTACACACGACAGGTTATATTGATCAAAACAAGGCCTAACGCAGGCCGGCAAAAATTTAATATAAAACCGAACAATATAAATCGAACGCGTCTTTGTTTGAACTCACACAAACACTAGACGGTTGTTTTACTGCTCGCCGTCGGAGTCACGCGATTCAATAATTTTATGCCCTATGTACTAAATTATAAAACGGTTAGAGGTATTTTAGATACGCAAAACGATCATTTAATGATAATATAAATAATAAATAGTTATTAGTCCTGTATTATATATTCTCCAAGTGCTGGGAACGGGCGTCCTCTACTACTGAGATTAGGACTTAGTCCACTACGCTAGCCGTGTGCGAATTGGTAGACTACACACATCCTCAAAATTCCTATAGAGAAATTCTCAAATATGAAGGTTTCCTCATGATCTTTTCCTTCACCGTTAAAGCAAGCAATAATTCACAAAGAATACACACAGAATTTTAGAATAGTCTGAGATACGTGCCCTTGGGATTTGAACCTGCGGACATTCGACTTGGCAGTCCGTTCCACACCCAACTAGGCTATCGCCGCTTAGGTAAGATGATATTTTAGCAAGGATGAATTTGTAATTACCTGGCAGCTTTTTTATATCAAACGCATACACACACTCACATCTTTTATCCCCAAGGTTTAGGCTGGCTGACGCTCACTTTCCGCAGTTTGCATTACGTCCCATGATGTGATTTGGGGCAAGCCGATCGACATATCGGGCAAAAATTTCAAATTTGTGATACCATGTAAAAAAATCAATTTGCCTGACCCAGGGATCGAACCCGAGACCTCAGCACTGCAGTTGTACGGTACAATTACGCCACCGAGGCAGTCAGTTTTAGTGTATATCTAACTATTTGTATTTTTATGATATAACTGCTCTTGGTTTCATGTATATACCTTTGCCGCAGCGTTGGTTACTCTTAGAATTTATCCATAGAGTACAATAAATCGTTTTATATAGAATCGTGACCCACATTGTACCTTATGTGCAGAAACTACAAGAGACCGGTCACAATGACCACTTACAAATATTTGGGAATCCCAGTTCCCACAAACATTTGTCCCGTTGCGAGGATCGAACCGCAATCATTTGTCTGCGGGCTTTTCGCTACCACACGGTATCATCAACGTGGCAACAAAGTATATATATTTTATTATTACATCACTTTGACTGACACTTGTGAAACAAATTTATAATGTGAAATGTCAAAATTTCAATCACTAAGTATAAAAATTTGTAACTTCTCAACTCGAAAGCATCTTAAAATTTCAAACACGACAGATATCAAGGAAAGTCCATTATACTTATCAAACAAGACGCGCTCTAATATCACGAAAATGAAAGATGGCGGCCGGCGTCAAAGGTGACCCCTTGTTTATTGCAATTTGTGTTCGTGTTTCATAACATCTAACTAAATTTTGCTGAAGTAATTCTGTCACTTTACATCATAACATTTTTTATCAAGAGCGTAGTTATTAGGTAACATTTCTATCAAAATATGAAACCTATTTTTTTTTTATAAACGAATTAGCCCTTAATTATTGTAAACTCAGTTTCTGAATGTTGATTAATGTTGTTGGAACCTTTTCTTATGAAATCATAAATTCAATGGGAAAATTAATGATAATGAATCCCTTCCATACCGTGTTAACATTTGAAAACATGGCCAATATTGCCTATAGTCTACATATGCTGGCACGAAGCCAATCGGGCGATTTACCCTCGCCAACAATATAATACGCATTAATTATTCTAATAATTCGTATCCATGATAGCTTTCATCTTTACCTACTATGTTTTACTTATAAGCAATACTCCATTCCGCTTTTCCCTAAAATGTTTTCTCTCGTTAAAACTTTATTAAGAGTAGTTAAATCTCTTAAAACTATTACAACAATTTGAACTCCTTTTAAACTCTCAGAAGCACTGGCTTACCCATTAGTCTGCTTTAGTCTTAAGAGAAAAGACTTTTTAAATCTTAACATCACTTAGGTGCTATCAACGTGGTCGTAACAAGAAGTGAACGTTTGTACTTACGAAGGTTCGAATTTACAGAAGGTAGGACCTTTAATAGCCTTCAATAAAAGAGGGCACGTAACAGAGTGATTTGACTATATTGCCTCTCTTACCGTCGTTTATGTGTTTACAAACGGAGCATTATAAAGCGTAGGTGCTTACACGCATTAAGGATCGATGCATGGTGCAAGAATTACGGACTCCACTTCATTTTATTAGCAATATAAAGAATGTACAAGTCTGAGAGCTTATTTCCTAATGGTTTGTAGAATGAATACTGATATTGGTTGTGTATGTGAGAAATATGTAAAATTTAATTCATTTTAAATAGAAAATACGTTATATTTTTAAGTGTATCTATAACTTAATCATCTCATTCAATTACCACCTCTTTAATATAGTAACAGTTAAATAAGTTCGGAGTTTCTTTTCCCAAAAAGTTTCAACATTTTTATGTAATTTATAAATGCAGTTGTTGCACTTCACTCCTCCAATAATAAATGGGAGAGTTTAAGTGTATTAATTCAATTGCCAAGACATAACGGAAGGGAACCTATCATCTAAAGATTATCGAGTACAATGTCGTCACCTATAATAATGCAATGCAGAGGGAAGCGGCGACGCGGCACCGTCTAAAAGCACGTTAAATTTTACGATCCTATCAAAAGGCAACGTGCGTTGTACTAGAAATCGGCAACTTCGGCTATTATCCACGATATATCTCACCGTCTTGATATAATGAAGTTGCGCCAATTACTACCACATTGGCTGACTTTGGAGCTATTAATCTTTTGAAATATTGTAACATGTGAGGACCATTTTGTAAGTCTTTAATGGGCATGGTTATTTATTGTAGATATTGCTCTTAGTCAATTTAATTTAGAATAACTATTATTTAAGACTATTTTTTCTAAATTCTCATAAAAATAACACATTTTAAGATAAACCAACGGCCACTTCTCTAAAAACTTGAACAGGAACAGTATTCCAACCTGTGATAGAATAGAAGGCGAGCCTATCGCATGCCAGGCGCAAATTCCAATTCCACGTGACTCATATATGTTTTTTTTTTCGAGTCGAAAACTCACGTTAGTTTACCCGGGTAGGGAATTGAACCCAGATGCATTTGTTTCACAGACTAAGTCGCTGTTAGTAGACTAATAAAGCGATTTCATAAATAACTGAAAATATGTCGCCCTTCTTCGTAAACAAAATATCGGCTTCTTTCCTTTGAGGAAACTAAGTCATCCTCCGCTCGCCCTAAAATCAACACTTTAGCCACAATAAGTTATTTCGTAAGGAAATGAACCAGTCATTGCTCATTCAAATGAAAGTCGATCTACATAAAACTCTTTTTGTAAAACAAAACGTAAGAACGTTTCATAATATGCACACGTGGTTTGTTCAACGGGTTATAACACGTGGTCGTTAAATATTATACGTGAAAAGGAAAAGAGCGGAAGTTAAATGACGTACAACCAGTAAAGTTTGTTTTATGGGATACGTATTTTTCTATAGCTAAATATATTTCATAAATAAAGAAGTAATCTTGAAGTAGCTACTGAATCAACTATTAATTTCATAGTAGTGTGGAATTATCCTTATGCTTGGAAACAAGTTAACAACGTCTGCGCGGCACCTAATAAAATCTAGGTACAATTTTAAAAGATAAAGAACAAAAACATAATATATTTCTGGCCAACAGTTAAACAATATCATTAGGAACAGTACTTCTAAAGAACGTTCTATTTAAAGCCTAGATTTGGACGTTCGTAAGCGAATTTCTATTCAATTCATTTTCCTTATCAGCTTAAAGGCATTTAGACATGGCGAGTGATTGCATAATAGCATAAGTCTGGAGTCTCTCGCTGCATCTGAGCGCACAATAAGCCATCCAGCCGATTGTCCTCGTGCGGTAAGCTTTGTGATTTGCAAATATATGTATTGAAAATATAGCTTAGAATAAGTCTAGTTATATCATCGAACAGGCCGTTCTCAACTTTCTTGACACGTATTTGTATATTTATTACATAAAAATCCAACATAGGTCACTGAAAGTTGATGTTATATAACGCAAAAGTCAATGATAGCATGCACGTAAGATACCAGTCTTGATAATTTTCTATTAATCTATGCCGTACGAATATGTATTTAAAGTATAATTTTGAAATAACATGACTATAATAATGTTAATATAGTATAATCACGACTATTAGTAAGATTTTATAATTTGAGAAGTCAAAAGAAATATATTATCCAGGGTAAACCGATGATCAATAAAGTACTTTATTAGTATTCAACATTCAATCATATTTTGTTATTGGTATACCTTAGACCCTTAAAAATCTTATACATCGATCTAAATAGTAGTTTCTAATTGTTTCATAATGGATTATGGTAACCAAAGGCCGTCAACGCATCTCTATATCAACTGCTATTGCAGATGTTCGTGGGCGACGGTTATCATTTACCGTATGCTCGTTTGCCCTCTTTAACATAAAAAAAAAACTTAAGTAAAAGCGATCTCTTCTAACCTTATGAAACAAATTAGTAAAGAGATCTCCAGCCGGACAGTATCATTCATTAATTTCATCGCAAAAGGATACGGGGTAATAAACACTGACAGATATTACGTCTATAAACATTTATCTTTAAATAAAAAATGAAATGAGATTGATATATAATGATTTATTTTGTTTACGCGAATGTTACACATTGAAATAATACTATTTTTAAGATTTATCGCGGTTTTTATATTAAAATTGAGCAACACCTCAGTTCCCTCCGTGACCATAAAGGCTGCAAAGTCTTCGAAACTTCGGGAGAAAAATTATAATATAAAAGTCCGCGATAAAATCCGAAAAATAATTTATTTCAAGATTGATACAATTTACTTACATTCATGGCGTAACCATGGACGCCCTTGTCGCTACAAGTGATCACTTCCAGGCAACCTTTGTATGGAAAGAAATGTTAATATAAATTACTTTGTAATAAAGAGTTGGAATGGCACGGCCGCATCCGTTTAGTGCTAATATAAATCTCTAAAGTCTCATCGCGCTGCGGAATTTTCCCATTAGGTTTTATGGATTTCGCTCTTGTCCGCATATTAAATTATGACCGGAGGGAAAATGGAAAGAAGGATTGAAATTTAATTACCTTACTTCGTTCCGAAATCGCTTTAAGGTTATACTTCTGTTTTAACGCAAAAATAACTGATTAAGTTTTGAGCTAGAATAAAAAAAGCTTATTTCGTTGTAACTTAAATTTTAATTAGGACTAAAGTTATATAATTTATCACCAAAAACTTCGAGGCAGTGAATTTTATTAGCTTGTTAAAAAGTCAAATTGATTGATGACAGAAAAAATCTTTATTATGCGCCCTATCCTGAGGCCCTATCAATAATCGATGACAATGCTTAGAGCTCTGCTGTCAACACGAGCGAACTATCAAGGTATTCGAAATACATCGCTAAAAATCTTCGTTTAATGACTCGATGGTTTACTATCGCTAATGGATTTTCCTAGTTTCCGTTCTCTGGGAGTTGAGAAATGTGAATTAAAAAATAAAAGGTTTCTTTCCGTTTTTTCTTAAAACTAACATTCACTACATGATTAAATTTTAAATGATGCACTCTTGGAGTAGTACTATAATATTCTCGGGACCTGGAAATTATCGGAAATTTAGAAGACTAGAGATAGGAAAAAGCAGGGAATATAATAATGCTGTTGTCGCCTTGTACAGTTCGCAGCCTTCAACGCTCCGAGCTAGACATTGCTCATTCAATTTGCTGAACGACAGCAATGATCGGCGAAATCAAATAAATATGTAGACAAAATCTCTGCACTTTAATGAATACACTGCCTTTAAATTTTAATATTACTTATGAAATGAGAGATGGGTTCCATCCCCAGGGATGACAAACAAAAATTTATGTTTGGGAAAGAAAACGTGACTTGTGAGATATTAAAATGTATGCTCAATATCAGCTTCTCCCATCAGAGGGACCAGATGACATCATATGAAAATATTATAATATACTTGCACCTTTGTCTCCTCCGATACATGTAGAATGTATTACCATTGAATCCGTTTTGTCTGCAAATTTTTGCATTAAAATCGTTTCGACAATGCTCGTACAAAGCAAATATAAAACAGGACTGGCTAAATTCCCATTTTACCTCGCACTAAACAAAATGAAAAGCGTTTTTTAAAACAATCAAAACAGGACTATAATACAAACAAGCCAACCTCGACCGCGCAAAGCTGTATTTCGCATAACAAAAGAGTTTATTTGCTTAAGGAAGCACTCCACGGTAATTAGATTATGAACTACTGTTCCAACCTTTCCCTAAACAAAAACGAGTTAGGGGGCTAACAAGATCTTGTGAAAAACCTTCTGCCTTTTAATATTACTTATAATTATTAATGGTTAAAATATGCGTAGAAAGGTGCGCAGATAAAACAAGAGTCGATGTGTTTTAATAGAGAAATATCACCAAAAAATAACGCATAGACATTAGAAGAGAAAACAACGTTAGAAGTAGGTTATTGTAGCTGTTAATTAATTTTCCAGCTCCTTCATAATTTACAAACTTTGAGGATACTACCTGTAGGTAATTAATTAGACTCGAGCAAATTTACTTTCCCATACAAGACTTTTAAAAATATATTACATCGAAAATCGAAAAGCAACTACCCCAGGGTAAACTTAATTAACTTGTTATTTTAAACAGTTCAACGTTACCGCAGTTTTTTGCTGCTCGCGCAAATGCAAACTTTACCTATAAAAATGTGGGTACATTATTCGAGACGTGAGAGCCGAGCATAGGACGGACATTTTCTCCATTTTAGAAATGCAGTCGACAAACAAATTCCAAAAGTAAATTAAATTTCCCATGCAGACAAATTTGCTGAAATTTAATTAGGGTCGACCTCTCGTGGAATAGCTTGAAGGCGCGGCCGCCGTGTTTTTCCTGATTCACCTTCTCTTTTAAAAGATGCGGTGTGGCAATTATATGCGTAAGTATTATTTTGATTTATAAAAAGGCACGTTAATTATAATTATTCAAGCTCTAGTTATAAAATCAATGCAAAATAACATATTTTGGTATTTGTTTCTAATTTGTACGGTTGAGCTCTTAAGATCGTGCCTTTATCACCGGATGATTACGCAAATGCATAAATAACAAAATATGATTGGTTTTTAAATGTACTTTACATGTAATATCCTTCTGCAGTGAGCGTATAGTTATATTATGCAATACGCACAAATATCGGGTACATATTTGACAAAATACAAAATATCAATAATAATTAAAATGTTATAGGTTTTAAATCTGAAAAGTGTAACAATTAACAATAGACTAAAAGGGTAACTACAAAATCTACTAATAACTACACTAATAACCACAATTTTTTTTTCAGTAAGCTATAAACTCGGTGGATACACAAATCATTGGCAAAAGTAATTAACCTAAAAACATTCCTTTGTGTGATGACTTCTGAACTAACGACCGCCCTTTGCTACTAGTGCGTGCCAACAGATACTGACCCTGAGGGATCTATTTCAACGACTAATCACATAAGTTTCGACCAAAATTAAAACTAAATTGTAAATTATGATCATGAACTATTTGAAATATATGTACATAATACGAAGGCTGAAGGAAGCTGAATCACATCAAAAAGTTAGTGTGGGAGCTAAACAATGATCTGTAGAGGAGAAGCTGGAAACGATCAAACAATGCCACATAGAGAGGATTTTGATTTTCAATTTTGGGTTCCGTACTCAAAGGTTATCAACAGTATTGTGTTACAAAGCTTATGCCACGTTTACGTCTGTCTGACATTTGATTGGCTTTATATTTGCATTGTAATAGTTATCAGGTTGGACTTTTTACAGGATAAGTATAGTTGGATGGTAGATATCTTTAAAAAAAATGATGTTTAGGAAACGAAACCCACAGTAAGCGCGTCTGTAAAGATTTGGCGGCCTTTTTTTGTAGATGATTTAAACCTACTGACAAAGGAGATTATACAAACAGAAAACTACCATCAAACTAAAAACTATTTAGATGACTAATGCCTTCTATAACGCTATATAATTATATTTATTTATTTATTTAAGGACCTCCAACAAAGGATACACGGCATATAGTAGGTAAATACAATGTCGTAGTATTTGTACAATTAACAATGTGACGTGCCTCTTCAATTATAGGAGACCACAGCATATAAATTTATATATTAGTACAGCGGCAAAAATAATAATATTTGTTACTAATATTATTTAGGTATATAAGTAGAAACGTACAACAGACAAAAAGGATAAAACATAATAAGAATATAATATTAATAACGCAGTCTATCGATTCTATTTTATTTTCGCGAGGCAATTTTAATTACCACAAGGCGACCAACTCATTGAGGCTTGCAGAAATATGGTAACTAGACATCGAGCGACCCAGCAGTTAAGTCCATCAATTCTACCTGCAGAAATGGTCGAAAACTGAATCGGACTATTTTATATAGCGATCTGTAGTTAGGCCTGATTAAGCTATTTTGTGGAAGCGTGCCGCTGTCTCGAATAATTAATTAATCGCTGATTAAAGAAAACGATCTTTACAATAAAATAATTTATGTTAATTAGCATTAAGGCGCGCTTCAGAGACGTCTTTATAATATCATTAACAACGGTCTTAATGAAAAATGTTCTATATATGCTATATTTATGAAAATATAACAAGTTAGGACAATTTTATCCACTATCTTATTTATTTATTAATATTGGGACAACAAACAATTATACAATATATACTAAATCAAATACAATACATGTTAATACAATCAATAATAACTGTAACCCACAACGTTATCCTCAAATTAGTTTTAGACTAATTTTGTTTAATGATTTCTTATATTTATGCGAATGATAGACATTAAAATTAAACTAATTTCCGGATTTTATCGCGGTTTTAATATTTTAGTTTTCTCCCGACGTTTCGAAGACTTTACAGCCTTCATGGTCATGTGGTATAAGGTGTTGTTCATCCGCAAAGTCAAAGTTACAATATCTACCTACATTTTACAATTATACAACTTTTTAAATTTTAGCTAATTTTGTTGCTAATAACCGAAGTGACAGCAAACGGTATCCAAAGAAACATAAAATCAATCAAGTAACTTCGTAATTGTGACATGGAAAACCTATCCATGCGTTAAATAAATTTAAAAACAGCCCTTTATAGCACTGGCCTCCATATGGAAAACAATGCACCATTCCATATGACTGGTAAAGCCACTTTTACTATTATTCAAATTGCAAATGGAGATGTATGCTCCGACAGAAGGCGCCATGTAAGCACTATATCGAACAAGCATATTCGGGATTGCAAATCTGGGTTCCCGTCACGAGTGTGCTACTCGCAGCTAGCCTGTTGTATTATTTCTTGGATAGCGATACTACTTAAATACCATACTGGTTAATATTTATAATAATACAACATTAAAATAACAGTTATTCGAGATCTTGTTTTATAAATCTATTACGATTACGAGTATTGAACCCCAATAATAAGTAATAAATGTATTAAATCATTTAATTCAAGATTAAGAATGGGGTGAAATGGTATAAACACCATCTATCATTTTACATCTTTTGTAATTAATGGTATAGGGTTGCACCAGTTGAGATATTAGATGATAAATCTCATAATGCCCCGTAATAATTTTCGCTTCATTTTCCTTCAAACCAAAATAAAATAGTAGTTAGAAACCACTACTTGGCGCCAAAAATACAAAAAAGAAGTGATAATATCTACCCAGAGTACAGATTGATGCGTGTACGTTTATTTTAGATATTACACAAACACCCTGATGGGAGTTTGGGTATTACTTATATGTTCCTTCGTCCCCGAAGGGGTAGCCAGAGATATATCCAGGGAACCCACAGACGTATCGCCTGTGTGTTCCGTCTCATGATGGGACGAGGGCGTATCTATCAGCATATCAAGCACAAATTCCTGACTCCAAAATGTTAACGTTACTTTCAAAACAATGTAACCTTTTAGCTAAAACTTAATCGTCAGAATTATCCATCAAAATATTTTCATAGCAAAACTGGCACTACTTTGTGACAGAGAGAGTTCACTCATTCGTCAAAACAAACAAGCAGACTGAAAATTAAACAAACGCAAATCAGACTCGAAACAAACACCGACTGTTGTAACTTGATTTGTAATATATTTACGAGAATGGAGCAGGTATTTCACTGGCGTAAATTTCACGTAAATCAGTATGGATTTTTTATCTTTCATTAATTTACTCTACGACACAGTACCTAGTGTAGAATATTTTGTTAAATCTGACTGTGAATATTTTGCTATCCAAATAAAGTATTATTATTAATGTATATGTATCATTATAGGTTTCTAGTGTTTTATATAAATACATTTTTAAAAGTGGTTCTATATGACACTAATGTTACAAATGCGAAAGTTTATGGAAATATTTGGATGTTTGTTAGAAGTAAACGCAGAAACAGCTAAACGAATTTTGATGTAATTTGGCACACGAGTGGACTATATCCTGTATTAATACATAGGCTTATTATTTATTCCGATTATTTGCTCCTATGTTTAAAAATGAAGATTTTTAATCTGACTTTTAAAATTGATGGCACTAGCGTCGTGTAGTGTTTTAGGGATATTTGTAACGGGAAAGGCCTTTCGCAACACCACGGGCAAAACTTGTTAAAAAAAACTTAATATTCATTACGGGATTCATAGTTAATAATAAGAAAGGTACGGTTTGACTATTATAAAGTATGGTTTAACCACACCACAATAAGATTGAAGTTTCAAACCTTGGGTATCTAGTTGTTAGAATAAATAATAAAAACAATTGTAATTATACACACTGACACCATTAAAGATAATAAATAAGTAAGTTTTAAGAAAAACTATTTTCCGGATCATTAGTTGTACCTACCTATATTGTTATTTAATAGTTATTATAAATGTTTACTTGTTTTCTAACATCTTACATATTTTTTATTCGAATATTTACAACATATAAATCGTGCTAGCCTAGTTGTTAAATGTTTATGTTACTTGAAACAATCAACTACCCCTATCCTGATATAGGATTTTAAGACTATATCTGTTTCTTAGCAAAGATTCTTGGGAAAAAATGTTACCATAAAAATTTCTGATAAACCAATTAATAAAATAATTTGTTAACAAATATTTATAAACAAAGTATACGTAATCACAGAAACGTATCTTTTAATTAATTAAGTGACTTGTTTATCAAATAGCAATCGTATGTAAGGTAAAATTTTATTGTAGCGAACTCCACAAAATTTACTGTAATTAAAACAGTTGAACAGCTCTTCAAGAGGTACAAAAACTGAACTACCCGACTTTTGCAACTTTAGTAGCCCTTCAAAAAGTAAATTAAATACTTGAGTAAAATATAAAGATGTGTAGCTATAAAATAAACAATTTTATAACATTTACCGAAATTCAATAGCTCTGATTTTACCTACGGTAAACTTTACAACAAGGGAAAAATATTTTGAGAGAATAGAACACATAGTATTTTCATATATCAACTAATTTTGACCGAAAAATAGACTTAGAAAAACATTCATAACGGTTTGAGTAAGGTCATGAATTTCGAAAGAAATAGGCCTTTGTACTTTTATGAAGAGCTAATAACAACAAAATGCACATCATACTTGAGAATAAAGAAGTTAACGCAATAAATAAAACTTCTCGTTAGTTTTTTACAAAACCTCTTATTACTAGCAATACCGCCGTGATACCAAGAAAATGTAACTTAGAAACAATACACATGAGCCGTATTCATCCTATAGTTCAATTATTATATGAGTCTATAGACGATTCTTACAATTTTTTAAGACTGGAATTAGCTATTTATGTATTCAAATCGTTAGAACTAATCACTGCTTTAACAACGGTCGCCCTAATTTGTATGAGGCTTGAGTATAACTGCACGTAATTATGGCATATGAATGAAATTAATCATACCAAATGTCATGATTAAAGTGAACCACAATTTCATTTGTGTAAAGGCCACAAATTGTTCAAAGACAAAGGCGATTAATTGACCAATGGGGCCCAAAATCAATATCAACAGACGCGGTCAGTCTGCGGACGTGACGTGAAATAATGATCGAGTCAAATGCAACCACCTTCGTGCTGGTATCGTGTTGTGCTTCGGATCCCCGTCCGCCTGCCCTTAGGCATAATCCATGTCCTCTTATGAAGGCACTTCCACACGGCGGGCTTAACATATTTTAATATGTAGAAAAAATATTTTTCTGATTTTGTCGCGATTTTTTATTGTAATTTTCTCCCGACGTTTTCAAGATTTTGCATCCTTTATGGTCACGGAGGAGATTAAGGTGTTAGTAAAAATTATAATATAAAAACCGCGATAAAATCTGAAAAACAGTTTTATTTCAATGTCTAACATTCGCGTAAACATAAGAAAAATATTATGAAGAAAATTTTTGCGCATATAGTACGACTGGATGCTTGCTCGACGTAACTCTAGTAAAATAGGACTGCTACAAACATAACCATAACAAGAATGCCGCGGCAAGCGTAATATCTCATGAGCAAGTCTGAAGAAGTAATTAAACTCGGCATAATTATGGCCGTCCGTCGTGAAATGCTCACTTATTTTCGGACTACAGAAAACTTAGTGGTACAATTGCGGGGTAGTTTTATATAAAGAAAAACTAAATATTAAAGGAAGTTTAAAGGAGATAGCCTAGTTTAATGCAGGGTGTAAATGAACAAATATTTTTATAAAGTTATCCAATTTAAAATTTCAATTCAAAGGTGAAGAATTAAATTAATACATAACCAACGAATTTAACTTAGATTCGTGTTACATGTTAGTATTAGGGTTAGTTTTAAATAAACTGGCTGGTTGTTAAATAAGGACATTAGTTTAAAAAAACAATGTGAATTTCCCGGAAATAGATTTATGTTAAGACAATAGTCTCACCCCACGATATTACGGTTGGAAATATTAATCTCGGCGAACCGAGGGTGAACAAATTGTCACTGCCTGCCCCTCCGGCGGAAGAATAGTGAACTAATAAAAAAATGCAACACAACACTACGATATATGTATTAATAAAAAAAGTACACGTTGAAATGAGAATCTCATCGTTTTTGTAATCAATTAAAAGTACATTGACTGATATAACAAACAAAATAATCCATCACATAGCGTAATTCATTCAATGGCTACACATAAAGCATAATTTCGACTGGATTCGCATTGTCCGCTTATCCAATTTTTGTCGATATTTAATATTGCAAATAGGGCTCCAAATCACAAGGGATATTCGGAATCCGGAGCTCGTAATTACGAAGGGAGGTCAGCTATGCCGTTCAATTGACATAAACATTAGTATCCTATTGCTTTCTCCACGCGATCGTGTTCATTCCCAGGATATTCACCAACCATAATTTATTATGCTACAGAAGAGGCTCAACCATAATGAAATAAGCGGCTTAATGCTGTATTAATTTTATAAATGCGTTGTATCCTGTTGCTATTAATATTATAATATACATTTTAGTCGCCACATGTACACATTGGAAAAATTAAAATAAATTAAAATTAAAAAAAAATGTATTGGTAGTCATCGTAGAGACGAGATGATGAGATGTTTAATGTTTATCTACAGTTTCAATGGGCCGAGTCGACCGGAATATTACTTTTTGCTCATTATAACGTAATCATAAACTTAGCTATGCTCGTAGAATATAATACAAGCCCTGTATTATATAGTACCCCACTGCTGGGCACAAGTCTCCGCTACTACTTCACGTATGCAGGTTTCCTCATAATATTTTCCGTCACCTTTAAAGCAAGTGATTCACAAAGAATACACACATAACAGTCATTGTATTCCACTCTGATCATTCCCGAATAAATAAATCACTACTGATGTTTTTTTTAACAGTCTTAAAATATCCAAAGGAGTGAGATGAGGACGTTACAGTTTATTGCTTTTATCCGGCCTTTATGTAGATCCGCCTTTGTCGGACGTACATTCCGCACATTTCAACAGTTGATGGAATTATTTAGACCGTAATTTTAAGTCGAGTTTTGTTTTTATATAAAATATGTTATAGAACAAAAGTAGTGTACATTATATTATATTATGATAAAACTTGTTTATATTATTCAGATGAAATACAATATAAACAATTTAAGAATGTTATTTATGTGAATAAAATATACTTAAATTGTTTCACTTTTATATTTAGACAGATTATAAATTATTACATGTATGATCATTACTCAACTCTAAATTGTTTACCGCAGTGTTGAAATATATTTTAAATTGTTAATCGTTGAATACTTTTAAACGTACTCTTTGCTAGAGGCATAAAATATTTCAACAATTATAAAATGCGGGAGCACTGAAACTCTTATTCACATTTTGTAGAGCGTAAAGATGTAAAACGCAAAATATATTATCATGAGTTTTTAAAACGAGCAAAAATTGTATTAATGCGAACGACGGCACCCATCGAGCTGGTGCAAGCCGCATTTTCCGAAGCCATAATTACAGCACCGAGACTATCCCTTCACTGTTCTGTATTAAAAAGTACATTCATTCAAAAACTATAATTAAGGAGTACATTAAACCACGACACGATACATCTGTAAATTCAAAATTGTTTTCAACACATTTTAACATTTAAGCAAATATCTTCATGTTACTGGCCACATACGTAAATTCAATATTGTTTTCAACACATTTAAATGTTTTAAGAGTGTAACTCCATGTTACTGGTATGGAAGCCCAAAACGGCAAACAAGTTTAGAATATATAATTCTACATAGTTCATGTCACGGGCCTGTAATTATTGATAATACTGTATATTTTCTTTTGATTACTTTAAGACTACTAAATAATTAGTTAGAGCATTTTAAATGACAATAAATAGTTTTGCTTGCTTGCTTAAAAATCTTCTACTACTATCAAGCTTGTATGCATGAATACTTATAGATTTACTCATTATCCGCTGAATAGATTTTAATAAAATTTGACACAAGTAGATTAATTCTTTAATTTACCCACTGTCACAAAGAATATTTGACTTTCACATACATTACATTCACAAAAATACGAGAAATCGTTGTTAAATCCGTCGACTAAAAACGAATAAAAGCTAACTGCCCTTATCCGAAAGGCTACTAAGAGACAAATTCCTCTCCATATGTAACGTGAGAAAGCGAATTTCAAATGCTTGTATACTATATGTCTGCCTTTTACACAGCCAAGGCCGACGCTTTAGCATCAATATTTTATTAGCCGAGTCAATAGAATGGTCCGCTTCAAGGTTTCATACTTTTGTACAGCAATAAAACGTAATAAAAATTGACATGGCAAACAGTCAACGGCAATTACGAAAATTGTGTGTGGCATCGCTATAGGAGCGATCTATATCAGCGATAAACTGATGGAGTAAACATGCCGATAAATATGAAAATTCCATGTCAACAGAATAGATGTACTGAGATACGTACTGAACTAGTGTACATATAAGTATGTACGTTATAATAAGAGAAAAAAATAAATCTATTTTTTTCATTACAGAACTTAAACACTATAAAGAGCGATCAACTAGCAACTAATATAAATATAATAAATAAACCAACAATACATGCATTACACACATCGAATGGCTAAAAGCCCTCACAAGGGGAACCTTTCCATTTAACCCTCACGGCGCGTTTGGATTTTCTCTCTGTGATCACTGCAAAGTTACAATTTTTGCGCTCACTCAACCTTGAGCGCGGCGGGGCAGGGGCATTAGCGGGGGAAAAATTAGATTTAACCCCAACACCGTCGCTCGAGAGGTTTTACCTACACATCTATTTCTCTTTACTCCACCCCACCAGTTTATCCACTTTGTATATGCCTTAGCCGAGAATCTACAGAGAAAGCCGAGAAGAATGAGGCTAGTATTTCTTAATTTCGTACAAGGTCGTGCGATGTTTTATGTTACGTGTAGGTACTTTATTTGTGAAAATTCGTATTTTATTAGTAACTTCAAAGCGTTTGGAGTTTTTCTGTGTCAAATAAAAAATACACAAATGAATGTACGAATTACCAAGTCAACAGTGAGGAATGAGAAAGGTGCAAGACCAATATCATAAGCTGTTCAAACAATTTACTCTTTAAATCTTAGCTTTCAGAATCAAAATAAAAATGAGAGACAAACAATTTAGACTATAAAATTAACATTTACGTAATAACTGGCCCACGAGCCGGAGCGCGGGTCCCGCGCACCCCGTGTTTACGACCTGCCCTTTGTTATCCAACTAAAAGGGTTAACATCGCAACACTTAACCCTGGACTATTCACACTTCCCTGTGCGATTTTTTGTGTTAAACAACAATGAATGTGGTTTTGAAGCGCTTATGTTACACCACCCAGATTTTTAAATTAATTAATATGTATCTCAGGAACTAATGTTTTATTGAACTAGGTTACGCTGGTGCCTGGTATAGTCATTCAAATAAAGTTAAGTATTTCGTGTTAACATCCTTTTCATTGTTAAGTTTAACCCATTGTCGAGTCTTAAGTATACTCAGTGCAACTTAACAACTTATAACGTCAAGCCATTACTTTTTAAGTCTCTCGGTTTAAACTAAATACTGCTTTGTTAGAAAAGGTTTGCTGTTAAAATATGATATTTGTGACTTTGAGAATTAAGTGTATTATCGTTTCAAAAGAGGCTTACATCTATAAGATTTTCAATAAAAGATAATATTTCGTATTCGTTTCTTTTGTATACAATTTAATAATCAGATTAACCGTCAAAGCTTTTTATATGATTAAAGTTCGTATTATAAATACCTTCCTTGGTAAATTACAGGTACTAATAATTTATTCCCACAATACTATAACAACATGACACAGAATATATTTTATTAATTGAAATCTGAAAAGCCAAGTTTAGAGATCGAATATTCGCTTATTAAATAACCTTCACAACGTACTAATATGCTTTAGCCATAGACGAACGCTTCACTACAACGCACAAAGCTCCATACAATAAAGCAGTAGTGACAACCGAAGTTAACAAAGGATAGACTGGCCAGTATGGTCGCGAAATTTTGAATCCCTCTATTTTATTCCTTGCCTGACCTACCCTGTTGAATCAGAATGTAGATGCTTTGAAATTACTTCAATTACATTCTCTCCGTGACATGTTTTCTAAATTTGTAATATGTCCGGAATAGAGTAAAACTAGTTAATATTGTCATTAAATAGCATATTTTATCGTCTATTTAGAAATAATTGGGCCGTATTGTGCGCAAGTGATCTAACCGTGTGCTGGTCAAGAGTATTTATTCCCAAATATTGTAACTAATCAGGTAATTTTTACGTTACAAAGACTTATTTTATACCAAGAACGTAATTTAATTGTGATCTAAGAACGATATATGAGTTTTTTTTATTACGTATGCGTTCTCATTTTGGATAGTTTGACTTTAAATATAATTTTGCAGAGTTTGTGGGTAGGATAATAATTGCTGTGTAATACTGTCCAATTTTCCGGGTCTATTTTGAAATTGTGACATAAGTTCTGTGGTAGAAATATTATACTTATTGAAATGTAATAATATGAAATAATTTATTTGAACCTGTAAAATGTTATACATTATTTCCGGTCTGTCTATATTTCTACTACCAGTTTGATAAGCAGTTTTCACCACAGACGAATGGGCAAGAAACTCCGGTATTGCTCTTTTGAAAATCAGTTTACGGTTTAAAATTTAGTGCATGATACAGAGAAAATATATAATTGTTTTTTTTTTACTGTTGTTTAAAGCAGTTTTATTCATATACTCGCAAAATAGGTAATACATTAATTTTTATTTTTAAACGAGTGCATAACTCTCATAGGAATCATGAAAGAACTGAACCCGCAGTTCTCCAATATACCCACCCCTATTACTAAGATATAGTGAGTGAAATGGGCAGAACAGTCCACAGAAGCAGCATCTGTTCACGAGTATGAAGCATGTACCAGCCATCGGCCTCCTCAACCATGTTGCAAGGAAGTGGCCAACCTGGCATACGACTTCTCTGTAGGCAGCTAGAATTAGAGAGTATGTCGTACCAAAACCGCTTATAGCTGAATTTTGTCACACATCTTAAAGCGAGTCATTCATTCATTCGTAATAAAAATTGAAAAATAAACAAACCTTTCTATCCTTCTTAAACATAGGTATATAAACAGAATATATTTCCACATCTCAAGTCCGACGTGAGTAAATTACTTCCAATTTATATACTCGAAGGCGCAAAGCCTTGACTTAATTATGTTAATAAGCCGCCAATATGGATTGTGTAAGGCCTTCTAATTAAGTCAGGATGAATTGTGAGAAAATGTGCGAGGAAAGTACGAGTGCCGAATAACAGGTCTTATCACCTTGTAAGACTTGTCTAAGTCAACAAAAGGGATTAAGCACTTATTTCATTTCATGGGTCAGTGCTCACAATCCGGGCACAAGACAGGCGATTAGTTAACGTGTCTTTACGAAGGTTAAACTGTCTGTCGGGTACTTGCACTTAAAACGAACTCCTACAAAAGCTTAATCACGCCGTTTTGCTATTGTTTTAACGGCGTATTTTAGTTCAATACTAACCGATATTTATTATTTGGCAGTGCTCACCAATGACACCTCACGTCTTTACCTTAAATGGTTAACAAAAATAACTATAATTACTTAATATACATAAATAAATTAGTCAATCTCAATAAATGATTTTAATTATCAAGAAGTACTTAAAATGGATATAACACATAAAAGTTTTATTCCAAAACAAAAATATATTTCAACCTTCAGGTTCAGATTATCCGATTTTTTGATAAAATAAGGGCTTACCGGAATTGAGTTATCATAATTCTTCATGGCATGTCAATATTTGATGTCTCTGTATCGCAATATGGACGTTTTTAAGCTTTATATGATTGAATGGGTGGGATTTCAGTTTCACCTTGCGTATTTTCAAATATATAAGATTTGAATGGTTTGATAAAATTAACTACTTAAGGATTTCTTATGTTTACTCGGATGTTAGATATAAAAATTGAACTTATTTTCGGATTTTATCGCGGTTTAAATATTTTAGTTTTCTCCCGACGTTTCGAAGAAGTCCCCCTCCCCCCCATGACCACAAAGGCTGTAAATTGTTCGAAATGTCGGGAGATAACTTAAATATTAAAAGCGCGATAGAATCCGAAAAATTATATGTACTCCAACAATTAGCTTAAAAGATCATCATAGTTTGGTGTTTGGACCAGTGACATACGCTTCGAATATAGTAAAACTTATTTTATTTTAATAAAATTAAGACGCAAAACAGATTAAAATCAAAATTAAAGCTTAAACTACTATAGTTACGTTACAGTAAGCAGACGCAAATAAATTTTTCACATTCACAATTATAGTCGTGAAATACTTTACCAATGGGCACCATTGATAAAATAAAACAGCTGTATGAAAAAATATATCACCTGTGTGGCATATTTATGATCATTACAAGCGTCCAAGAATACCAATGATGACAGATAAATTCTATGAAAAGCATTCTTTTCATATATTTGGTAGGAAGAAGATTAGATTGGTTGCAATCCAATTAATCAACAGCCTAACTACAGGAAACCTGTAAAGCCACTTACATTGGTAAGAAAGAAAGAAAACGTAAATTATTTGTCATAAATAGAAATGCATAGGTACAAACATTTGGAGAAGAAAACAATGGTCAGAATAACATTTAAATTAAAACCAATGACTATCTCGTAGACTGCATCTCAAGACCGTAACCGGTGGTGACCACTTAACATGATGCTGTGCCGCAGACAGCACAGCGCAAACTCTGGTTTTCTAGGTAACTAGAATTAACTAAAATACGCCTTACATCGATTGTTTATTTTTGTATAACAACTTGGAATATCAATTTCCTTCCATCCGGTGTTTGGCCATCGCTAATGTGTGTGCAGACATCGACGTTGATGTGGGTTGCGAGTCTCCAACAACACTATATTACACTATTGAATAAATACTGTAAATATTGTTGGGTTTAACCTTTGTAAATGCTATCAAAATGTGTTTGGTTACCTCACTTTCCTTAGGACTATTGAAAGTATTGGGAAATGTAGAATATTTATTCCATTACATTTCGATATACAATAGCATTATCTAACAATAGTTTAAGTTGTATTTACACAATAGGGAGTTTGCGTAACTAAACTTAATTGTAAATGTTTGTTACTTGGCGTACTGTCAGCAAGGTTCACTTCAACTCAACTATGTACAACTAGAATAGAAATGGCACCGGGACTAATAGTACAAAAGCTCGTTTACACTCGTGTTCGTAGAGATAATTCCGACATTAGTTACTAAATCTTGTATGAAACTCATAATGCCAAACCACAACAGAGCTATTTCATATTTTAGCTGGTAGGAACGTAACATTAATTTTTCTTTTTATTGCATACGATATGCGTATTTACTCTAAAGTTATGTGTATCAAAAATATTGTGTTGCTTTTCAATTAACAAGGAAGGAAATAATTTAAATAAATATATGTTGCTTCATCATTCTGTAAGAAACTTGTGTAAAACAGACAGATAATATAAGACAAGGATTTACCTACAATCCCTATTTTAAAAGTCATTTCCAATTGCATACCATTTAAAATTTCCTTCCAAGTTACAACGTTAAGAATACTATAAATTTGTAGAAGAGCAGTAACGTTGAGTATTGCCATCTGTTCTCGTGGCCATTATTATCATACCAGCTAAGATTTCATCCGTTTCATTCGTGATTCAAAGAAAAAACCTTTGTTACAGACAATTAACTGCAGCGACGAGGAATTAATTCCTTTTTAGAGCAGGGTTCTACTCGAAGCAAGATATTTTCTTTTTTGAAAATATAAACGAGATTAAATTTTATAGTTGAACGACTATAAAGAAATTGTTGGCACTGTTCTCGAGTTACCAATCTACCGTTAGTTTGCAATGATTGCGTTGTGTATTATAATCTTGTAACTTGAATACATTTATATATTTTTTTTATATTAACATTTGCTTATATTTTCAACTAGTTGGTTGCAAACATATAAAATGGTATTCATGCGTGACGAATGACGATTAATCAATTCTCAAATAACAAAAAAGTTTTAGTTTACACAACTTTATTGTTCAACACAGAATCTAAAGAATAATTTCTATCGAAAAAATTATTGACCACTCCATTAACTCTTTCAACAAACAAAGCGTCTTCGTAATGATGTTTATTCTCACATTCAATACTGTCATGGTTTCTTTGATGTATCATTTCAGCCATTTTAATTGCATCATCATTAGGAGCTGTGATGATCATCATGGCTACTAACGCTTCAATTAAACCTAGCACTGAATATTCTTTTAGATGTTTCTGGAAAATATTTCTAGGAAATACCTCATTTACATCTAAATCACACTGTCTCAACATAGCTGCTAATGTCCCATAATATACTTCTAGTATTTGATCGTAGTAATTATTAAGGAATTCCTTATCGGTCGACATGTACAAAAAGTAAGATATATCAGTGACCGGAGAAGCGTATCTTGCCAGTTGATAATCAATTAAAATCGTATCCACTGGTCTGTTTCCCTGAAAACAATGACAGTTAAATTAGAAAACCTTGGAGAGAAAGTCTAATGACTCGGGTAACTATACACGTGGGACTTACTTTGTATTTGTAAAGAACGTTATTATTCCAGCAATCTGCGTGACAAAAAGTACTGTAGCGTGGAACTGGCAACGTGCATTTATTAAGCACTGATAAGATGTCTGAACCAAGCGCCTTTAGTTTCTCCTTAGCCACTGGATCAGATACGACGTTTACTGAAGCATCATAGTAAAATTCCAAATTCTTAGATACATGGCTCGGATCACAATATTGAACGTCTTTATGGAACAAGTTTCTTATCTCTTCAAATTCTCTCGGATACTTTTTAGCCAATATAAAAGACAGTGCATGAAATTTTGCCAAGTATTTCATGACAAGCGATGCGTGAGCAAAATCTAGCTTATGGAATCTGTCGTGAAATCTAAAACCGCTTTCTTGTAGTCCGACGATAGCAATAGTTTCCTTATCGACGTCAGTAGAAGCAAAAATGCAATTTGGAAATTTAATTTTTAGTCCTTCGATAATTTTAAAGTCTCTTTGAATTTCTAAAAATTTCGGCACAAGATTTCGATAGACGACGTATTCACGTTTGTACGACTCCCTGTAATAAACACGCAACTTTTGATCAGGATGCCACTTTATCACGACAGTTTGTTTAATTTTTTGCCCTCCGCTATACCCTCGTATCTGCACTTTATATAGTCCACTATAAAAACTGTCAACATCTTCAGTTCCAAACTCAACAACGTACTGAATATGATTCAGATTAAAGATATCAGCAATTTTATAGATCAAATCTACAAAATCTTGCGAACAAGATTTCTTCCGCACTGGCATATTTACAGTTCAAATTGTGTCCACTGACTGATAATAGCAGTGGGAAATCTCTGTATGCAGCGCTTAGTACTATTGGTTGATTGATTTTATCTCTTATATCATGCGTATCCATCTCTGTATCAAGTGTCCCCTAGATAATACAAACGTACTATGTTTTAAAACGGCTTCGTAAAGCGGTATGTTTACGTCATTTTATTTCAACGGTAACATTAATGTTATAGTATCAGTTGTACGGCGGTGTACGGACAGGAGACGGTTTGAACGTTATCAGCGCGGAACAAGTCTCGACTCGACGAATAGGTATGAGATAAACTAGTCCGAGCGCACAATACCTTTTGTAATGTCACTCAATGGCTGTCCTGGCGGTGCACAATCGTACGTAATATGTGTGTGTGTCATACAACTGGTTTTATGCATTCAATTTTGCTTTGTCCGCTATTGTCGTGGCCGTCCTGACCACTGGGTCTTGGAATATGCAAGTTATAGAAACACATTTCTATAGTTTAAACGTCGACTTTAACACAGTGAGAGGTGTTGAGATTTCATACACTTTCACGCCTTTAACATTCGAAAAGGTCAAATTAAAGCACAAATACTGCACCTGTTTTTCGCCATGATTTTTTTATCCCATAACGTAAGACCAGCCTACTGCCAGTTTTAGACCCGGTTTAACATATTTTTATCTATTGATTATAATAAAAGATCGTTTTTCTCATTCGTTTCAGAAATATACATGGTTTTGATTTTTTAATAAAAAGTAAATAAATTATCACGCAACGTTATTTACTTATTTTGTAACGAATAGTTACTATCACGCTGTAATACATGATAAAAGGTCATTCCAGGTTTAAAGTACAAACATTATAGTATAGTATAGTGTAGACCGCATTTTAAATAGACGTAAATGATACAAATTCACGGGACTGCGGTTTGTTTGTTCTGTCTACTGAATATATTGTTATACGAGCCGTGTCTAACCACATGTCTAACGGCAACTGGCAAGTGACGTCATCAGGACTATATAGGCTTTAGGAATCTAAAGCCAACATAATATTAATGATAAAGAGAAAATGTGGATTTAGTTATAAATGCATAGGATATACATGGGGTGTTTGTACAAACGTAATATAATTTTGGGATGGAGGAAACATGTCTAGACTTGCAGGAAATCAGTTTTCCGTAGACATCGGTGCGACGCCGGTGCCAGTTTTGCAAAGATTTTTTAATAAGCCACCTCGCAAATATGATCAAGTTTTTATTACATGCGTGCGGTATATTTGCATCTAATATCGAGTTCATAGCTGAAAATGGAAAATGATTTAAAATGGGCATATTAGAGAGGGATAAATCCGTATATAATTACAAACGTTTACTTTAATAAATCCTCATTGTAGATAATTTTTTTTAATCTTTGTAATCACTACATACTACAAAATAAAGTCGCTTTCTCTGTCCCTATGTCCCTTTGTATGCTTAAATCTTTAAAACTACGCAACGGATTTTGATGTGGTTTTTTTTTAATAGATAGAGTGTTTGAAGAGGAAGGTTTATATGTATAATAACATCCATTAAATAGTGGATAAATACTGTTATTTTGTTACGTTATACCCTTGCGAAGTCAGAGCGGGTCGCTATGTTTTTATATACAACGTTCACAGTTTTTCTGTAGTGTATTTAGTATCAGCATTGCACCCGCGCGAAGCCGGAGCGGGTCGCTAGTAATTTATAATAAATAAAGAAATGAACCTTTCAAAATATAAAATAATTAAATAATGCCTTGCGAATACTTACCTAATAAAATCATATATCTTTTCTTTACGATCAATCCGCCCGCTTGAAGCAATAGCAAAAATATCCTGTAACACTCAGGAGTATTGCAGCTTCCATTAGTAAAAAAAAATCATAATCGGTTCAGTAGTGTCAAAAATACGCACCAACAAACAAACACACATACAAACAAACAAACTGGCAAACTTTTCTTCTTCTTAATATTAATATAGATTTAAAAATCACGTCTTTAAAGGACACTTAGCAGAAATAGACCATTTTACATCCGTACAACGATCAAAACCCACTGCGGAACGAAACGTTTTGAAGACTCAAATAGCAGTTTATTAAAAGCAACAAGATCCATATCGCCCCCGTTCAATGAAACACAATACCTTCGCGGGTAATCGCCTACAAGAATCATATTAAAGGAAAATAATGAAACTTCCCACACGAAGAGGAAAGGAGAAAAATGAAACGCAGAGGATATATTAACTTCGTTGCACTTTTAAATTTTGTCTGTTTATTTGTCCGTTTTGTTGTAACTTGTTGACCTATATTTGGATTAAAGATCCAACACTACTTGACCTTTAATCCAAATAATAAATGATTATCAAATGTACCGTTTCCATATTAATTCACCTAATTTAAATTCATGAAACAATGAATGATTGTTTTTTTGTATACAATATAATTAAAAGCAGTTACATTTACATCTCATTTAATAGGAAATTCAACATTCTCTGTAGAAAGGTTAAACAGGTAGAGAAAAATATTAAAGGAAGCAATTGTAAATGGCTTGTACAAAGATATCGGATGTTAAGTCCCATAATGGCCAGTAGTTACACCAGCTATCTAGTGAATTATGTATATTTTATTTATATTTCATAGTTCCATTTCTCATAATAGCAACCTTCATTATGTGGGTAGTGAAAACTCTATAAAATATTCTATAGCATTCTTTTAATCAAATACATTAGTATTGACTTTAGCTTACCTGTAACCTTTGACTTTTTTACTTTCAGTTTTGTATTCAATTCTTATTCCGTTAACCAGTTACCTAATAATTAGCTGTTAATTACTGTTCCATTGAACTACTTTTTTATTTTGTATTGTTTTACAAGATTTTCCATTTTTATCACACTTATTGTTATCGGGAAAAGTAATCGCTAGTTTTAGTACTTATAAAAATAACACGAGGAGGACATAAACTATGGGATTGAATGAACGTTGAGGTTTTTAATTTAGAGCCAATGTCCTGGGATAAGTTGGACTGCGTATAAATTAGTATACCCCAGAATCCGCACAAACATTCGCGTCTCACATAACTTTTATTACAGTGCAGGGAATGAATCCAAGACCACTCGGCTAACAGTGACGTAGACTCAAACCGCCATGTGTAGGGAGCCCGGTGGCATGGCCGACATGGAAATACCTTCGGAGCAATTATTATTAAACAGAATATTTTCCATATTAAATAACAATTCTGATGCTTTCTCAATTGGCACAGAACTTCTATAATTTTTGGTCAATTTTTAAAGTTTGTGGGCATTACTTATAAACCTTCTATTCTTTGAGTAAGATCTTAATTAGACATTTAAAGTACTGAACTATTTATTAAAAATACTGTAATTCAAGTGCCTGTTGTCAGTTGAGTTGGCGCGGAATAATAAACAAAAGTCAGCTGTCAAAATCTGTCAAACTCTTTGACTTGAGATATCATTTGAGATGTTAATATGTGTTTATTAAGTAGCGAGGACATTAAGATGCTGGTACTTGGCTACCTCTCGGCTGATATCACAGGTTGGAGTAACATTGAATACCATCTATTAATCAGCCCTAAGAATCAAAATGTTGTCTAAGATTACATTATAGTTAATAACTTTCATTTCTAAGATGACCATAAACCATCAGCGATGCAATTCAACAAAGTTCAGACGACAGAAAAAAAACAAAGTTAAAAAAGGGTACTCCATCAATTTCCTTAAACACGGTTGGCAGACCAAGTGTTTTCTAAAACATTTTACGAAATATAAATAATTTTAGAGGCGAGCCGAGCATTTTAGCTGCCATGCTCCGCACTGCCGTTTGGGACATCTCAAATGCAATAGTGGCTTATTTTGCATTCAAAGCTTTCGAAAACGCTTTTAAGAGACTAGTTAATATTTAAACACTTTTTTAAGCTCTATAAATTCTGTTCTGGTGTTTATTTACTTTGTCGAAGTACATGATCGATAATGAAATGTTTTGCATTACGGGTTAGAAAAATTATGTAAAATTTTTTAAGAAATTAAAAGTATAGCGCTGTTCAAAAACAAGTTAAATTATAGATGCTCAAAAAATTACTCAATTACATTGTCTGGTCCGATGTAAATTCGTTAAGTTTGGAATACCTACTTACATTACTAACTACGACATCCCTAAATTGAATTCTATTATACATAAAATATACCAACTCAATCCTCGAAGCAATATATCCAAACAAACTTGCACAAGAATTTGAAGTGATACCGAATTTTAATAACGGGATATCCCGCCGTAACCCCCTAGATTCGCTCCGTGAGTTGTGTTGTTGTGTTAGGGGTGCATTAGGCCGCTACGTTAAGGGGGTTCATATCGATTGGCGCACCCCTCGCCGCGCACTCCGCCACTACACAATATTACTCTGCACTCCGAAATCCATTCTTTCGTTACATTTGCAAGGCACACTCGTCGACCGAGAGTATTGTTTTAAAATATTTGATTTCGCAAACTGTGAACAGTGTTTGTACAGGGAAGGATTTTCAGCCCGCGCTCGCCTTCCATTCGATAGCGTGTCTGAGCACTTGCGATACAAACTTGTTTATTATTCGCGGTTTACTGAGCGTTACTTTGTAAAACACGACTTGATTTTATCAAGAATTCTCAACTCTAACTGTGTTATTACAAGATATATTTGACTATCTCTAATGGTGTCAAGTTGTAAATTATCGTATAATTTACGTAAAGTATGAGTGTATTAAACAATACCAAAGTTTTAAAGTACCAAAGTTATATCATTAACTATCCTAGTAACGCGATTATAACCTTTGTTTCAATTTAGGCTTTTAATTTATAGTCGACTCATTAAATCAAAATAACATTAATACTTACATTAAATGCTCACTTACTCAAAACCCATTCATTAATTCCTTTACTCTAAACATTACCATTTTGCGAATATCTACACCTTTATCTTTAATCACATATACGATAATGCAACATAAACATAAACATAGATATTAAAAAATGCCTACCGTTCTATCCGTTTTATCCGTTTAATAACTAAATAAAGAAAACAAACAGGTAAATGGCGGCAATCAAAGTGAAATACGGTGAACACTGCCAAGCGACTACTCAGAGAACGCACAATTGCACCTACAACCTACCCCGCGGCTCCTAATGAATCAAGCGACAGTACGGTCAACAGAGATTCATTACCCGGGTCGGTCATTGAGAACAATTGAAGCCGTACGATCCGGTTAAGTAAATGGTAATATTTATAACAAACATTTTTATACGAGGTTTTTATTAGTTATGCCTTTTATTATCTTTGAAGTGGATAGCTCATAGGTTAAATGTGATGACGGTTTAATAAAAAAATAAATAATAGTCTATCGATTTGATGTGGATAG
Source organism: Manduca sexta (assembly GCF_014839805.1). Lineage (NCBI taxonomy): Eukaryota > Metazoa > Arthropoda > Insecta > Lepidoptera > Sphingidae > Manduca > Manduca sexta. Next base: position 8,255,561 of record NC_051128.1, read on the forward strand.
ATTTAATACGTCCAGTAATCATAAAAATCTAGCTGTACATTGAGTTACTATTCACTTCATTCATTGTTAATAGCAACAATATTGTATTAGTTTTAAACTACCTGTAAAGATATTGTACAAAATTAAATGATGATAAATGAATAAAAAAATACATTTCACACATAATAGGAATTATAAAACAGCTGCTGTCCTACATCGCCAGAAAAAATTATTCGGAACGATAACTGTACTCCTAAAGCCACTTTTTACATACAGCCACAAACAAACAAAAAGAGAGGCGATATTCGAATTTACACGTCAACTACTAGTTTATATACCCACCAAAATTCTGTCTGTGATTCAATGGTCATAGGTACAAGAGTCAGGAGCAATAATTTATTTTATACAGAACATGTCATGTCCGCAACAGCCGTATAGTGACGGGTCGGGGCAAAAGTGCGGTCGCTCGGAGATTTGGAGAACACGGCGGGCGGGCGGTGACAAAACGCGCAGCTGTCACAATCCGTTTGGAATGTTGGATGTCAACTTTCAGGTAGGCACTCGTGTAGGTTTTAAATGTATGCTATACCTATTTAATATATAAAGGAAGATGTTTAGCACTTTTATTTTAAAGCTTTACAAGGTAAAATGAAAGTAGGAAAAAGGCGAGGGTACAAACGATGCAAATTAAACTTACTTTATTATAAAATCAATATAGATGTTTCAAAATCAAATACCCTTAAAATTGTTAAATTCTATTATAATTTACACTCTGGCCACATTGTTCATTCTGTACTCCCTAGAAACAGAAGCAAACCGTCTGATGACACTAACAGATCTTACAGTAACAACACAACAGTATTAACCTACATACCGTACTAAATAGATTAAGCTTACCTTCACATTGAAGAGCTTAGTTGGTAATACGCAGAGCGTGCAATCACACCGCTCGAATGAGCTCGGTTTGAAGAACAGATTGCGATCGAATATGCTTAATGGCTACCTCGAGTCCGTTCTATCCTTCGGAAGGCACGTTGAGTTATCGCTATCGGCTATTAGTAAGATGATTTAGATAATTGAAAACAAGGAGAGCTAAGTAATATTATTATATTGCAGTTGCAAGCAATTGATTTTAGGTGACCAACTGGAAGTACAACGATCATAGTAAGATTAATAAAATGTTTAATATTTCATAAAAGTGTATTTTAATAAAAGAGATTTTAATCGCTTGGTATCATTTTGCCTTTCATCGTCATTGTAGATCTGATTACACTTTTATAATACAAACAAATTCCTTGAGCCAAATAAACAGAATTATATCGCTCAAAAAATGTATTTTTTTTAATCTTTCATATTAAATAAAAAAAATATTAATACAATTTATCGCGGAATCACAAACCATATCTTAAATACGCCTAATATCATCTTTTAAGTATAAATCAAGTAATCTCAAGCATCTCTATAATTTAAGCACCGTTGGATACCCTTTTGTAAATCTATTTAAGGTAACATTCCGTCCAAATTACCTGCTAATTAACGCATGGAATTTCGAATTACAGCATCGTAAACAAATTAATTAAAACGGGAAACGCACTGAGAAACTCGACAATTTTATCATCAAATTATTTATTTTAAATAAACATAAAAGACATTTGCATAAATATGAAACATAATTTCGACAGACCAAAATTTCTAAATTGATGTCATAATTTCTGTCCACTAACTTATTACCGGTCATTGTTTATTTAATCTAATTAACCTGGCTATTCGTTATGAGTGCGGGCTCCAGTTTTGTAAATTATTATTTGAACAATACTGTTTACTAATATACTACCGTTTTCCGGCATCAAAATTCCATGCAGTATGTAACGTAAACAATTTAGATAATGAGTGCTAAATTATATATTGATTCGTGATTTTCAACAAAGTGTAAACATGAATATGTTAACAAACAAACATATTATATTTGTTCAATTACTAATACAATTATCATAAAATATTGTTATTATTCTTTTATCATAGTGTTCAAAGCCTATGTATACGTTTTGATCTCACGAAGGGATATTTTCATGTCAAAATGGTTCGTCCCAAGAGAGAGCCCCAGACTTGGGAAGGAAATCCAAAGGGAAAACTAATCCAACATATTATGGAAATTTGTTCTTTAGAAATATATATTTCTGGTGAATTTAGACCGCGGTCGTACATCTGTTGGGTGGATAAAAAGTTAATTCTGTGGAGACGCGACGAAATGTATTATGGGACCTTTTCCGCGTCGATAAGTAAATGTTACCCTTGTCCGCGCGAGTTATGAACCCTTTGGAAGGGCGAGAGCACTTTCCGCGGCCCTCAGGAACAAGCTTTAGGGTATAACAAAATTTTAAAAGGCGGCTACGATACAACGGAAATCTCTTAAAGGTTTCTTGAATGGACGAGATTGTTATAGTTATTGTAATTCTAGTGACCTGATAAAGCAAAAAAAGAAAAATTATTTTTGGTCGTCTTTCGGTAGGTACAAATATTTCTGAATGACATTTGTTATCGTGGAGTATCATACGTGCATTCGACATGCTTGAGCACACTTACCTACATATTTTATACAGTTATTAAGAGAAATAAAGTAAAATTTAATTAACTGCCTCGGATTCGTAGTTGTATTATGGTACGAATACTGTGCGGAGTTCTTGGGTTCGATCCCCGGTCAGGCAAAGTGATATTGGGTATTTCCTACTCAGTATTAACCTGGAGTCCCGAATTATGTCCGATACGGCTATAGGCCCGCCCCATATCACATCATGTGACGGAATGCAAACGGCGAAAAGGAAGTTCACCTGTTGCGCCTCTGACTACCCCTTGGGAAATAAAAGGCGTGTGTGAAATTATTTAGATACAACTAAAAGACTTTAATAAAATACAAGGATAATAAACAGGTTATCATTTGAAACTGAAGGTTATTTATTGTAAGGTGAACGATTGTCGACTAAAAATATACAAAAATATATCACTAGATTGAAGAACACAGTGACAAAATTCACAATATTTTTAATAGATATAAGAGCTACATACTAATTATATTGTAATGTTTATCTTGTCTCTTGAAACATTCAAATTATATAGAGCATAACCAAAATTCAAGTAATGCTATACAAAATTGAAGGGCCAGAGATACTTAAGTGCAAGCAAAGTATAAAATTGTGCGACATTATAATTACATACACTTCTACTTTGCACTTTTCCGCCTTTTGAACTACTGAAAATTTTCGTCAAACATATGAAATTTTATACTTTCACAAGTTTTCGCTCGCGACGATCACGCCCATACAAAAAACCTGCAAGTTATAAAATATAAATGGTATTAACATAAGACTTAAATTTATCGATTACATTTTTAATCAGTACTCTAACTATTTATTGTTTTGTCACTGTTTTCCTTTAATCTCAAATAAATTTCGAGTAAAAGAAACAAAACTCAAGTTAGATCCACTACTGGTTAAAATAACAAAGCCACAATTAAACACCTTGCGCGTCGCATTTAAATATTCCATAGTCCGTTGGCGGCCCTTAGGTGCCGTCCGGAAATATCGATTGTACAGTCAGCAACAGAAGTCGTTGAACATAATTTGTTTCCAATATTTCCTAATCATTATCATTTACCATAAGTTACTGATTAATTTAAATACAAAACAACTTGACATAATTGAACTACAAAAGTAGCTGAACGCCGTCAAACCATTCACTGCTAAACATTACTAGCAATTTTTTATGATCTGTAATAAATACAAATGTGGCTGAAATTAGCAAATTCTTTGTTTTATATACAAGCTATTTTTCCAACAGTCCAGAATATTAATTAAATTGTTATTTTATAACATACTAGCTTTGGCTCGCTACTCCGCCTGCGTGAAAAAGTTTTTCAAGGACTAAAGTCTTGCTTTATATTTACCCGGGGTAGAAAGTAGCGTATAGCGCTTAAGATAATGTAGCTTCCTATTAGTGAATTTTTTTAAAAATCGGTTAAGCTGTTCCTGAGTTTAGCGCATTCAAACAAACAAACTCTTCAGGTTTATATAACATATATATTGAAGTTAATAACCAGAATTATACATTTTTAAGTATGGACAAAACATCATAATATTTTAATAAGTAATATTATAACATTAATAGGAATAGGTTAGTTACATTTTAAACATCCTATTTTATAGAGCACTGGCCGGTTTAAGGAACAAATGTGTAAATTCAAAATTATTCTGGCAGGAGATTCTCTTCGAAGGATTCAACGTAAACGTCAGTTTCTTTTTTCAGCCAATCCTTTACTTTGGTAGCCATATTTAAATGATAACCTTAATCTGTACTCTTCTTTGGTAAGTGATTTATGGTCCGTTTCAATGTTCAGGTGTTTTGTAAATTAGTATCTGTTCATCGACTTTTGTTGCTGATCGTACCTGTTGTGCTCAACCAGCACGACCCTTTGTCTCTGCAAATTATGGAAGTTTTTGTTTAATTGGAAAATGACGTATGCTTCGTTGTAGGGATGGATGGATTTGTTATGAAATAAGATCGATATTGACAAATAATGATTCGTGGTTTTAATTAATTATTTTTTACCTAAGGTTACATTAATTTTGATTGTCTGGTAAGGTCACATTGTAGTCACTTTTGATTATAATCATATATATCTATAGTCAAAACTTGTTGTAACGTAAATGAAACGGTCCAACCGGAGTGGGATCACTATCTGAAAGCCTCAGGCGTAGAAACAAACTAGCATTGCAAAATTGCTGTGAGCTTTATGCTTGTCTTTTCTGCCACCTCCTTTTCTTCTTCTCAAAGAACGCTACAAAAAATCGCTCGCGTATAGTGTACATTCATAATTGGTATCACTAATCACCAAGCGATCGACTTGGTCGTTTGATAGCTCTTAAATAATATCAACCCTGTTATATATAATATCTCACTCTTGGGCACTGGCGTCCTCTACTGCTGAGAGTGTAGTGCTACGTCTATTTATAGCCTAATAGCGATATAAGACTAAAGTATTTCACATAAGAGATAATTTGTTTAATATAATTATGCCCTAACCACCACACAGTCTTGACCTAAAAAAATACAATTTGAGTATTGTTGATATGAGAAATTACGAGGCACTTTCAGACCTACAACACGCCCATCTTAAAATTAATATTTACAGATCAAACATTTGTCTCAGAACACATATCAAACAAAAACTTATTAAGAAGACTAAAAAGGTTTTTTACCACAAGCTAAAAATAGAATATAATGGTCAAATAAAAAGCAGTTACATTTCAAAATACTAAGTTATCTGAACGTCTGTTGTACGACAAAAGCGTCACACATTTAATGCTTTAAAGCTAGACAAATCCTTTATCTGAATTACTTTGAAACGCCTCCTGTGTCTACCACGGAACAAAACTTTTTCAATTTCCATTCAGATGCCAAGTTGACGGTACTTAGCACCGAAATATTGTTCAAAAATCTTCCTCGGATTATAATTCTTTGAGTGACTTTAAACTTTGGACAGACACTTTTAATGTATTGTTTCTTTTTACGTCGTAAAAAGTTTGATTTATTACGCTCATAAAGATTGTTTGTTATTTTAGGGCTAAAATTTTTGCGAATTAATAATATACATGAACCTGCGATTTTTCTTGAATTTTAAAATAAATTGTATAATTATCTACGCCTTTCATCTGCCCTTAAAGTAATATATCCCAAAATGTTCTCAATCCCCCTTGGAGTTGAATCCCTAAAGTGCACTGAACAGTAAAGTGTCTTTCGATTTCGGGTTCCTCGCCGACTCGTACAATTCAGTTATCTCGCTCACACCCACTAACGATGCGATGAAAGAAAAGAGCAAAAATATTTCGCACAAAAACTCCTTTTAAATTGTAACGCTATCTCTTAAAGTCCCTGTAGTAAATTTTCTATATCATCGTAAATTTTATTTAAAAAGAAATCACTGGTTTTGTTAAAGCAATACGAGTTAATGCACCACGAAGAAATATTAATAAAGATTTATATTTCGGGGAAGGCGGTTCAGGTTAGGGTAATAATTAATGGAAAATTAATATTTAATTAATGAATTAGTCTAGACGTTGAAATTAGTGGCTCCCGACGGGCGTCAAATAAGTTTGTAGAGTGAATTTTGTGACTAAAATCTTTGGCATTTTATCAATAAATATTTTTATATCCGATAAATAGTTCGCTCGTAAACTGAATATAGTGAACGAAAACCATTGACGAAAACAATTTTTGATATTTATGAGCTAAATGTAATCTTTAACAGAAACATTACATAATTTTTATGTGGTATTATATTTAATGTTAAAAATAATACTTTGATGAATAAATTCAGATTTAAAATCCGATTACATTTTGAAGCAGCTTAACCTACTTAAATTATATTAAGCCTTATTCGGATATCGGTACAAGGATTACGAAATTCAATCAGTCATACGCTCACAGGGTAATATTTTTTTGTATTGCCCGAGGTGGAGTCGACCCTTTATTTACAAATGCGTGGCGCACCCTCGCTATACAAAGCTGTCGGTTATGGTAATGCATTACCGTTTGTAATAAAAATGGAATGTACGAGTATGCAACGTTTGCAATCAGCACTCTCGCCTCAACTATAATGCAATTATAGCCGAGTGAGTTATAATTTATAACTGAATAGAAGAGTCATATTATAACGCGACTTTATAATAATATAAAGTAATTGGGGGATTTACCAATAAAATATTTATAATAATACATAAATATTTATCGAAATTGGCCCAAAAACGTGATATACTCTTTTCCTAAAGGCCGTATTAACAAACTGATTCTACATTCAAACAAGATCTTAAGGTGGCTTTTTAAGCATATTTATGAACAAAGCTTGAGCGATTATTTGGAGCATATTTTCAACGTTGACTAGGTTTATTAAATAAAACTCAGCTGTCAAAATTCATCATGAACTATGTCTTAAGATATCATTTGAGATGTTTTATAATGTCTGGTTATTACATAGCAGTGATATTAAATTGCTGGTTGTAACTTAATAATCTCTCGGTTGAGATGCACTTCAGGACGATATTGAGTAGCATTTATTAATATCGACGGTTGAAAGGCTTATTGAGTTACGCGACATTTTACGACACTAAGTTTCAAACATATTTAAAATCAGCAATTTTTTCTGTTTTTTTAACATAATTAAAAAATTGCGAAAAAAATGTCGTTTAAGTCAATTAGCCTTTCAACCGTCGATATAGTCCCAAGTCGAAATGGCGATATAAAATATCTAAAACTCGTCATATCAAAATAAATAGGATTATATTAATAATTTCAACTTTATGCATTATTTCAATTTCATTTAAATAATCAAGACTGCCAGAATTTCTCTGCAGTATACACTCGCGAGAATGACTCGGGAAGTGTTTGCTAAAATAAACAACAATAGGCTACAAACACTTTGGCTATCACCCAAAAGGGTAGCATGTCGCAGACACGCGTTTCTGCTCGTCACCGGGCCATTGTTTGTTGGTTACGTATGTAAAATGCCGTGGACACTATCAAAGTAGCATAGAGACATCAGTTCGTACTGGAAATGGGATGTGCTACATTTGCAAATCATTGCCGCAACAACATTACAATTTCGTTTCGAAAAAAAATTATAATATAATTTAAAAGCATTGTAGATTTCATGTAATAGTATATGATAGGAAAAATAATGTGTTCAGTATAGTTAACGTTAGATTCAGTATACTCGCTAATTTGGCATAACTATTAATTTGTGTATGACGTCATATGTTCTGTTATTTCAATACCTATCTTTCATAGCAAAAATAATAGCTTCTCATGAATTAACCTTAATCATTCTGTCTTCAACAAAACATCTTCATGAGAAAACCTCAACAGAAACGCATAAAATTAACATGAATCACGCAAAAGCGTAGATACATTTGCATAAGCTTCGCAGTTCGCGCGTACAGGTATTCCATGGGGGCAGTAGGGCGACAGAACTACACTGCACTTGGCATAATGACTTGCATTCATCCGCAGCCAAACAAGCTGTGAGACATTACTTTTAAAACTTGCGAGCGAACTATTCGTGCGTTCCATTTCAAATATTAAATTACTTGTCACATCATTAGTTGATAGAGTTTTTGCTAATTAAAATAGTTTCGCAGCCAACCATTTTATATGGTACTAGCTAACCCGACAGACGATGTCCCGTCTTAACTATGAATTTGCAGCGTGCTTTCTGTCAACAGCTGACAGTTATTTCAAACAATTGGCAGTTATATAAAATTAATATTTTCGTTAAGTTTTCTTAAATTTTCTAATTTTCCGCGCAATTTTTTGAATTTTTTCTTTCATAAGAACCTTCTCCTAACAATAATAAACAAAACAAAAAAAATAATAGTGAAATTGGTCCAGCCGTTCACGCGTGATGGCGTGACCAAGGGAAATAGGGATTCATTTTTATATATATAGATACAATTTGGGTTATTTTGATCAAAGAATACATAATTAAACCCGGCTCTTTAACAAAATAACAATTTAATCTTTTCTTGGTGTAAAAACAAGAAAATAATTACAAAGTAAATTAGGCAATAATGTGGTATGAAATGTTAAAGACTGGTCTGTTTTATCTTTCTCAAGTTATAAAGGAAAAGGGACAGTCTAGCCTAAGGCATGTTAGAAATTATATTATTTCTTTCTCCTTACTCTTTGAATACTTTTCCTTTTGAACCCATAATCAAGATTTTATTCAATTTACAGGTAGGAGAATGTTTAAGAAATTTCGATTCGCTATTATCGTTGTGTCTATGTCTTAAATGTATGAATATATTTCAGTTAATAATAAAAAGTTAATCCAATTCTCATAGTTATTTTTAATTTCAAATTAAGTCGTTGATTTCCAACTCTACCGCGTTTTCCAAGAATTTTATGTACTCATCAAGATATCTCTTTACTAACCTCGCTACGGCGAGTTTCGCGGTAATGGACTTCCTGGGAACTAAGGACGAACTATTATTCCAAGAAATTATAATTTATAATACTGATGATATGAATAAAAAAATCTTCGAAATGTTACTTATCTGTAAAAAAATATTTTTTGCCTAACGTCTATTGTTCCTCATTTAAAGTAATTCAACACTTAACTAAGTATGTAAAAATCTTTGCTCCTTAATTATTCAAACGTATTATTTTTGGAAAGATCTACTTATAAAACCAGTAATTATTATTAGTTGATGCCTACGAATGTCCGCTGGTTGACGCACGCACACACTTCTGACTTCTTTTCTAGAGTCATATTTGTATCCTTTGTGCATTATCGTTTGTTTTATCGGTGAAGAAAAACATCGTGAGGAAACTTGAATACCTGAGAAGTTCTCTATAAGAACTTTGTGGGTATGCGAAGTGTGCCAATTCGCACGATACCAGCATGGCGCAGGACTACTAACTCTCTCTCAGTAATAGAGATCCATGTCCAGCAATGGAACACTGTATAATACGGGGCTGATATTATTATATTCTTATTATTTATTCAATGCCTATACGAACTAACAAATTCCGACGTAATTGAGTCATAAAACACGATAAATTCACACACTATTTTATATTCATGATGCTACTTATTCATAAATTATATATTGTGTGGAATAAGCACAGCGCCTTAGATCGCAGTAATATATAGGCACTCGGTAAAAAATGGGCTCGAATTCATTGCGAACGATGAGCAATATTTCATGTTACAGTACACGTATTAAAACCGCTTATGACTATGTTAACCGTCGCGCTTTTGACGGTGCAAGAGAAGACAAAACGTTTTTCTACATAATGTGGAAGAAGCTATCATATTTATACGGCCGTACTGTAGGCACTTTAGTCATCAACACTAGTTAACTACGGTTCAACAGGATACATAAGAAAAATAGTACATAATCAGTTGCGTTTCGTAAGATCAGTATGTTATAACAAACCTACACATAACAATGCGCGTATTATGCTGCTTGGCAGCAACAATAGACACAGCAGTACAATCCACAGGCTCCCATAGGAGGGACCTATAATAATAATAATAATATCAGCCCTATATTATATACTTGCCCACTGCTGAGCACGGGCCTCCTGTACTACTAAGAGGGATTAAGGCCTTAGTCCACCACGCTGGCCTAGTGCGGATTGGTAGACTTCACACACCTTCGAAATTCCCATAGAGAACTTCTCAGATGTGCAGGTTTCCTCACGATGTTTTCCTTCACCGTTAAAGCGAACGATAAATTCACAAAGAATACACACATGATTTTTTAGAAAAGTCAGAGGTGTGTGCCCTTGGAATTTGAACCCGCGGACATTCGTCTCGCAGTCCGTTCCACACCCAACTAGGTTATCGCCGCTTTTTTTTATAGGAGGGACCTACCTTAATAAAATAACGATGTTTCTTCAGAGCACGATACAGGCCCTTATTTCAATCATATAGTAGTTAACATACTCTTGTTTTACTGCCAAATGGATAGTAAAACTGCACATAAACATTTTTACCATTTTTATTGCGTGCATTTCACGTACCAATGACTTTATAGTGTTTGAACGGTGAAATTTTATTGTTTATATACGTATAGAGGTTTAATGTATCGTGAGAACTTCAGAGTGCTAAATAAATGAACTATATTAGGACGTCAACGCCCACTCTCGTATGCTCATCTCTCCCAAGGCCATTGACCTTACCTTCGGTTCGTTGCGTACTATTTTTGTTCCCACAATTTGTGTATTGCTTAGAGTTCAAATCCTTTAAAAATAATTAACTTTTTAGAACATAATTAAATGTATGAAAAAAATATTTTAAATTTATTTATTTAAATTCGTATAAGTAAAAATCAGTCCATCCGTTTAGAAAATATTACAAAAAACAAGAAAATATAGACAAACTAAACGAACCTATCAACATTATTTTTATTCTTTAATTATTATTTAAAACCATAGAAAAATGTTATTTCGCTGAAATATTTTTTTATTTAGATCAGATGTTTTACAGCAACATGAAACTATAATTATAAGAGCCACGCTTGTCAGTTAACACTCGAATAATTGCTCGTATAATTTCATCTTAAAGCATAAAATAACTTTTACGAAAGACCAAACCGTTCTAAGTATAATATATACCTATCAATAAAAAATATAAAATAATTTATACGAAAGTCCAAAGCGTACTTGGTACAATATATACCTATCAAATCTCATAGACGGCAATTCAATAGCAGTTATTAGGGGTTAATGATAATGACCCCGGGTCTTCAAGCTGCGAATCAATTCGGTCGTTAGAGAAATGTCAGCATCTTATAAGATCAATAACACAATCACAGCCCCGGGGGTAATTACCGTTATATTCATTACATACAAAAGGCGAAGCGACTGGAATTACAGAGGGATATTACGCGTGATATTTCGAAGTAATTGTAGTGTTAAAAGTTATCAGTTATCACATTTTAAATATCATAGTATAGATGATTGTCAGAAAAAGCATTGTAGAGCACGATAAAGAGATTTCTAGCGGTGTTATCGTCATAGTGGCTAAGGGTCCATATAACGCGAATTCCGCGGCTTCCTTTTCGTAATATATTGAAAATTTTGTTATAATTATAACGATTAATTTCAGACAGCATTTATGCATATTAGTGTCTGTATGTTTGTTAGGTTATTTATAGGAAAACCCCACCCTTCGCCACTGATGGTCATTGCTAAAAGTTTGATTACACACTCATGCCTTTTATCTCCGAAGAGGTATGCAGAGGCGCAACAAGTGCATCCACTTTCCGCCGTGCATCTTCCGTCACATGATGTGATAGGGGGTGAGCACAAATTCTAGATCTCGGGCTGATACAAAGAAAAAAAAACAATATTACATTGCCTGACCCCGGGTTGAAATTCGAACCCGAGACCTCTGCACTGTTTATGTACAGATTTGATTACATTAAGGCTCTAAGGTAGCAAATCCACGCAGAAGATGTATTATCCGTTGGATAAATTATCAATATAATATAATAATAATAATGATAATATAATGTGAGATAAGTCGAATGGGAAGTAACAATGTCTTATAGAAAATTACAGTGAATTATCAGTTTTCTTCTCCGTACGAGAGCGACTGTAGTACAAGTAGTAGATTTTTGAAGGCCAATTGACATCATCAGTAGCTTGACTTATCCTGTTGCGTAATAAAAAAGCTGTAATAAACTTGCCGTGTAGTCAAATAGCTGTGAAAGGTCCTATATATTATTTTTCCCTAATCATTAAAATAATTAAAAAAAAAACAAACCGAGTAGTGATAATAAAACAAGTGATACGGCTTATTAAACGAATTGCAAATGTAGTCATTGGTTTAATATATTATTATTACAATAACTAACCAAGTAAACCCACCGACTATAACATGCCTACTAAGTCTAATCTCTAATTTCAGTTTCCACTTTATATTTTAATTATAACGGCAAATCATATCGTACTTAATTCCAAAAAAAAATATGAAACCAGCCAATTCCGTAGAATTGATGAATGAATTTCTTAATTGATTAATGGCCTTCCGAATAACTAATGGTTATACAATGGAAGTAAGAAAAAAGAAATCCGAACAAAATGTACTTCAATCAAATAACAGTAAAAGTAAAATTAAATCAAATAAAATTGATAGATATACAAATAGGTCTCCATGTAAAAATACCAATCGCCTAAAATAAAAAAATAAAACTTTATATTTCAACAACAAATACTGGCATTCGTTGAAACATTTTTTGTAAGCTATGAATGTCGGAAAACATGTATGAATAAATAAAACTATAGTTAAATAGAAATACTGGCCGTCAGTTAACAACCTCCATAGTTGCAAAAGGACCACATGACGGTTGTAGACGGAAAAGTCTATTGAATCCAATAGGATTGCATTCATTTGTAATATTTTTCGATGTAACAGCATTCAATTGAGTGACTCGAGATTTTTTAAAAGTGTTATACAATTTTTCTATTTTAATCTTATATAAAAATATTCGAAAATAATCATTGAAGAAAGCCGTTGCACGTTTAATTTCAATTTAAAAATAAAATACGCTCGTTTTTCCTGGTAAGCAATAAGTCAACGAAATAGTATTTATTTTAATATTATATCACATGCATACACGTTTCTTAATTCAATCTTCATAAATATTGTATTAAGTAATCATCAAAGTTACACTGAAATTCTATAAAAACATAATTGTCATTAATTACATCAAACATATTGAAATCAAGATTCAATAAAAACCACATGATTCTAGTACGGAAGATTAATATATACTGGCCGAATGATTCAATCAGTAGAATACCACAAACGAAGATCTTATTTCATTTAAAAAAGTACCTACATCACGTGGCAGCGACTATCCGACGGGAAATAATAAATCAAACCTCAAACATTTAATACAAAACGTTTGCTTTAACACGCATTGAACGTCTAAAATAGCAATAATAATGAAATAAATATTCTATATGTACAAAAGCATCGACAGGATGGGTATTATGTGGCCCTTGTTGAGCCATTTTTAATTCATGAAACTTGTAACGCAATGTAGCACCTTTTCTAATAAATTATTCGCGACCCCTCTCCGACTACTTACTTTCCCTTTGTTGCTCCCTGTCACCTATAACAATCTTTTCAAAGCCGGCATCGTATTAACGATTCCTTGGAAATAATATTTTACTCTTTAAGAAGTTTATACTAAAACTTAGAAGACGAATTTAAAACTCAAGTACAAAAATTCAGGCGATAATTTAATGTAAACAGTGACAGCATCTTCCTTTTTGATCAATATTCGTGTCCTTGACATTAGAGCTCTCAGAGAGCTCTCAATACCTATTCACATCTCGTTATTCAATATTCACCCACCTTGTTTGCTGTAGTTGAGATATTCACGAGTATAGTTGAGAGTTACAAAAGTAGCACAAAGTTGGCCTCGCACTCAACAATAACGTTTGATTGAATATCCTCACTGAGTCACTGGCGTATTATGGCGTATTATTTAGTGCGGCGTTCGTAGCAGCGTAGTGGACGAGCTGGCGGCTACGTCGCGTAGCGTCACGTAGCGCGCGGATGCAGCAGTACACGCGACCGACTCGACTGCTCGCCGCGTTGCCGACGCCGACACGGATTGACGTGCAAAGTACACGCATGAAATTCAGATAAATCACAAGGTACAATATAATATTTGAATTCTTTACGGGTGATTTTCAATATGCACATAAATTTACTAAACGAATAACTTTGATGTTTAAACAGGTTCTTAATAGTAAATAAGCCTAAATTGTAAAGCTATTCACATTATAGACTTAATATAAACAAAAAATTGTAAATCTTTAAAAATAATTTTATAATATTCATAAATGATAACTTAATATACCTTGGTACATCATCTTTAAAGCGTGACATAACGTTTATTTTTCTTTGCATAATTATTACTATTAAGAAACAAGCATAATTATAAATTATTTTATTATAATTATAACAAAAGGGATATGAGGAGATAATATGAAAATATTGTTCTTTTAAATTATAATTAATATCACCAATATCTAAGATTATTGTATAATTGTTCCTCAGTTAATTAATTCCTAATCGTTGGAGAAATTATTTGACATAAGCCTATGCCAGCAGACGTTCTGTGAATTTCGCATACTCTGTGCAGCAAGGAGTCTGTCATTGCGCACGCGCGCGGTGACGTCAGCGCGTCTCGCCCCGCGCTCTTCGCTCGCACAAAGAACCGCGCCGCCCACACGCCACGGTTCCTACCGGGCCCTATGTCCGCACCCGGTACCGTCCGTAAGTCCGGGTTTCTGCCGGTTGTCCGAGACACGCCGCATCCGTATGTCCAAGTCGGCATGTCCGTATCCGTCCGCATGCAAGCCTCCGCTCATCACGGATCACCGGTCGCCGTACATGCGAATTAGCCATTCCAACGGAAAACCGGCTCTTAATTATTCAACGAATCAGTGCGTTCTTGCGTACCCACTAGTGCATGTGATTTGAACAGTTTTAATATATACATTTTTTGCACGTTTAAATGGTATCTCTCATTTACTATTACATAAAAATAGTCACACATTCCACTATCGAAATATAGATATATTATGTTTTTGTTAGATAAACATTTTTCAACAGTAGATAAATATTATAGGTATCTATAAATCCATTCAAGGGCAGTTAAGGCTGGTCACATTTGAAATTTGAGGCTGATGTAAATACATGCTAGATATTGTAAAGCTCAAAATCTTGTTACTGCAGCTTGCGTCATACACGTATCGCCACTGTATATTCCATTTACACCACAGAATTTGTATGAAGGCGCTTGGGATCCTTTTCTCTACATATTGCAAAAGCCTTTCAATGTCTATTGAAATATGTAGAGGAATCTAAGTCGTACATCTATTCGGTGCGTCGTATTAAATTCATTCTTCCCATTGGAAATATGGAACCGAGAGACTTGTGTACTCGTGACTATCAGACGTTTAGCATTATTTTGTAAATAATATTTAAAATTAATAATGGAAAGTTACTAAAACCTCAATGTAGAAATAAATTTTACATCGGTACAATTTTTTTAATAATAAATCACTAATGAAATGAATAAAACATTTCAAATCGCTCACGAATTGCTCAGCAAAAAACGCAACAAAATCATTTAAGAGAGAACTTTACAAATTGACAAAGTGCAGTGCGCATTCATTAGCAAAACTCGTGTTGCTCCAGTTTGACAAAACCGTTCAAAACGAAAAGGAAACAACAAAAAAACTATTTCAGATTGGGGAGTCGGATCGCAATGTATCGCGCCGAAACGCAGCTAAGCGGAATTCTATGAAGCTCATATAAAGCTGGGGACAGAGCGCAAAGTTTTCTCAGAGAGCCCTTTCTATTTAGGGTTGTCATCGGGCCCCCGCTGTTACACTGACCCTCTGTAAAGGGATGCTATGGCGCAAGTTACTAGCGTTTTATTATTGTGAAGTTGCATTTTGATATTTTTGTTACAGTCTTTGCATTGATCTTGAGTCACAAAACTCTTGCATCAAGTTGAATGGCATTCTGCAATATTAACTTAACAGTGAATTGCCAACCCTTTACGGCCATATAATCACTGATATAGTGATGCCTATCTTTATATTCTTGTTTATAACGTAATAGCTCTATCGTTTCATCATAGATTTTGCTAGTATCAAACGTTAAGCAATAATTACAAATCAACTATTTATTCCTTCATCCCTTTATTTCTGTGAAGGCATAAATCATAAATATGTTGTAATTAGTAGTATTATCGATCGCGTATTTTGGATTGAATGTCGCATAATGAAATTGTTGTACGACCGAAAAAATCTGTATACACAGTAGTTACAAACACAATATTTGATACAAAAAAAAACTAGAAGCGTAATAAAAATATAACTTTTTTTACGCTTATATATAATCGCTATCTCTCTTCCTTTAAACCGTCAAAAAAGATTGGGGGCTATTAACAGAAATGCGGCAGTGATCGCGTGATACGGTCCCTCTGTCCCCGGGTTCGAAGCAGCTTCGTCACCGACCGTATTGTCTGCTCTGTCACATTCATTAGCGAGCAACATTTGTCAACACACGTTAGGCCGATTGTATTGAACATCAATGACCTATATAAAATAACATATATTTTTCGTGGTAATAAGTTTTTGTATCAGTATCTCAATGGTAGATAACAGTCATCACTATATTATTGTAGTATTGAACCACAGTGATAATTCACGTCTAAATATTATACTAAATTGCAATTTTACAAGAAAAACAATCAATTCTTGAAAGGCAATCATAATATCTAAGCGACAAATATAACAAAAATTAGTTACATATATAATTTATTTTGTAATCTACAGATTTTTCTGCGTCGAATGATCCAGGTTTTGTAGCTCTAGGACAATATTAATATAATTAAACTATATTTTTATAAAGTAAATGGTTGAATTATTATGAAGTTTCCTATAAAATTAAAAATTTTAAACGCTATACTTAAAAGTTTACAGATTGTCGCTTAGATATTAGGATTGCTGTTCAAGCGTCGCAATAATTACATCATTCAGATTAAAATATGTTTTTGTATACCACATTATTTTGCTAACCTAGCCACGAGTATCTATTATTCGAATAGTTTGCCGACACCCAACTCTTGTATAAAGTTACTTTTACCTACAAAACGGTACTTTTGATGCGATTTGTACTATTAATGACTATGAGTCTATTGCGTTTTGCGTTAGATACTGGTGTAAGGGCGCAACCGAGTGACAGTTTTTAATGAGTTCCCCACAAGGATTGTCGCTGTCTGCATATCAAAGTTTTTTGCTCATTCAAGTTCTTTATAACAACCTTGCAAACAGATCACGTAGGTCAGTTAATGTTTACGAATCAAGTTGCGAAATTATAACACGTGCAGTCAGTTTCCAATTCTAATTTAAATTCGTCGGGCAATGCAGATTTATTATGACTTTGAAATTTTTTTTTGATATATTATTTCACGTACCTTAGCAAAACCATAAATATATAATACATGTTACAGTTTATATTCATTTTGGTCCTTACCTCTGCTAAAATTGTGCCAAATATCATTCACACATTACAAATATTTTTGCCAAAACCCCGGCTTTAGTTTTCTAATCTATACTATTATATAAAGCTGAAGAGTTTGTTTGTTTGTTTGTTTGTTTGTTTGTTTGTGTTGGATAGCCCTTTGTTTGTGGAGTGCCATAGGCTATATATCATCACGCTATACCCAATAGGAGCGGAGCAGTATTGTCTTATCTTAGGAACTACCAGTTCGAACTGAAAAATTCTTTTTGTGTTGGATAGCCCTTTGTTTGTGGAGTATTATAGGCTATATATCATCACGCTATACCCAACAGGAGCGGAGCAGTAATGGCTAAACTCAGGAACTACCGGTCCCAACAGAAAAATTATTTTTGCGTTGGATAGCCTTTTGTTCGTGGAGTGCTATAGGCTATATATCATCACGCTATACCCAATAGGAGCGGAGCAGTAATGGCTAACCTCAGAAACTACCGATTCAAACTGAAAAATTCTTTTTGTGTTGAATAGTCCTTTGTTTGTGGAGTGCTCAAAGTTATATATCATCACGCTATGACCAATAGGAGCGGAGCAGTAATGTCTAATCTCAGGAACTACCGGATTCAACTGAAAAAATCTTTTTGTGTTGGATAGCCCTTTGTTCCTGGAGTGCTATAGGCTATATATAATCACGCTATGACCAATAGGAGCGGAACAGTAATGAAACATGTTGCAAAAACGGGGAAAATTTATTAGTTTTGAGAGCTTCCGTTGCGTGCGCTGCGTAAACGATTAAAGTTATGCAACAATGATGAATGACGGGATTGTTCCTCTTAAAAAGTTCTAAAAAATATATTATAAAACAAAGTCCCCCGCTGCATCTGTCTGCCTGAACGTGTTAAACTCAAAAACTACCCAACGTATTAAGATGAAATTTGGTATGGAGACAGTTTGAGACCCTGGGAAGAACAAGGCTCCCGGGAAACTACTACTTTTATAACGGAAAACTTTAGCCTGAAAAACTTTATAACGCGGGCGGAGCCGCGGGCAAAAGCTAGTTTTTTAATAATTTTATTGTTAATTGCGAATATTATCTGTGCGTGAATGTATTTTTGACTGAAAGTATGATTTTTCCGCTGCGACGAATTTTCTTTGAGTAGTAATAGTAGCATTAGGGCATGTTAAATTGAAACTACTTTTTATTGATATTTATTTTGTACGAACTAACGCTTTTTATTTTACATCTATTATTATAATAACTTATCGTTAAATATTTTTTCAAGAAGACAAGTGTATACGTTCATTCATTAATGCAATAGCAAAATGGCCCTGTATTAATCTTAGGTGACAGATCCCTAATAAAAATAAAACATGATTTTTTTGTTACTAAAAAAAACTAATGATTTATGATTAAAAAATTTGTATGAAGCATATATACATTTGTTACTGATTGATCCAGTAAGATAGTATCATTACAGTTTGTCGATTATTCTGTATCGATACCTTTATCTATATAGTTATAAAGGTTACAGAAAACCTTCATGCTTTATTTAAAGGCCTCACATTACCGATAAAAGAACATGTGGTTCGAAAAACTGTTCCGCGCCTTAATGACGGGACAGATGTACAAGCTTTAAACTTCCAGCTTCATGCTCACAGGATTGACTCTAAAACTATAACAACGTAAACACTGTAATGAAGACACGTTATAATTTTCAATATTATATACAATTTAACTAAGCTATGTTCTAATTAGTCTGCTAATGTTACTTCTTACTAATATTATGAATATAAAGTTTGTGAACATGTTTGGACGTTTGGATGTTTGTTAAAGGTAAACACTGAATGGATTTGGATAAAATTTTGCTCACGGATACACCATGTTGTAAATTTACACATAATTTTATCGTAGTAATTTGCTAGTAATCTCAATATTAACCAATCACAACGGCCCTATGTCTACGCACTGCGAAGGCTGCCACGCCGTCAGCACTGAGAAACGGCCTTATTAACACAGCAATGCTCCGTCCGTGAATAAAAAACGTCTATGAATAAGGGGGCTAGAATATAAAATATTTGCAAGCGTGATTGAAGCAAAATACTTTTACATGTGGAGTAAAAATATTAGCTTATAATTTATATAAATCACATATCTAATATTTTTTTCTGGATTTACAAATTTGAATTAAATCATACATTAATAATAAGTCAAAATAAAAATTAATTTTAACAAATAATTAAACCGCCTTCAAAAACCACTTAAAACCAAAAAATAATTTCACATAATAAGTATATCGTCGTTGTAGGTGGAGAACTTAATAACTCAAAATTTCTAGTTTCGAGATAAACGCGATTAACTGTTTTTTTTTCGTTATTTTTAAGCATTACTAAAAAACTATGAATAATTTTAATGTTGGTATTTTTATATATCTTGGGTCTTATTATCTATTATATTATGCATTAACAAAAAAAAACTCTGACCTGAAGAATAAAAATATAAAAAAATAAAAACTTCTTATTTAATTCTGCCACAACAATGTTTTGTAAGCTTGCTGAAATAAACAAAAATAACTCGTATAGTTATTTAGTTTTGCCACACTAGAAACCATATAGTAAAGTAATTATAAGGTTAAATAATTACAATTATAGAGTTTATTAAAGTGAATACCATTAGGATTCTCAATGTGTAAATTATACAAATCAAGTTGTTTAGTTCTTCTACACACTTGATTAATTTTGTTTACAAACAATAGACTCGAGGAAGAATTAAACAACTCATTTTATTTAATTTCTTTACTATTGAACAGATTATAAGTCGCAGTTTATTGATTTTATTATTGAATTATTTACTTTTTCTATAACAAAATATATATTATTTAAATATATTTATTTCTTCACTTTTAACATAAAAATTGGTATAATTCGAAACGTGTTAAGATAATGAAATGCTTGTTAGGCCAAAATATGCGCCATGTTTTGGGCAACACAAAAGTGATGAAAGTCCAAAATGGCCAAAATCCGAGTTATTTAGTTCTCCACCTACAACGACGATATATTGGATACCAATTTTGGAGTCGGTGCCTAATTAAAATTGCTAGTTAGCTTTATAGTGTTGCATAGTCCATCTATGAGCTAAATTTCTTTCAAATCAATAAAAAGGAGTAGGTTTGCGTGTACTACTAACAAACATACACAGTGAAAGGTGTAATACCAAGCACATGTATGGTGTTTCATCTTTTTATTTCCTCTTTATTCGAGGCAGGGAGTGTAATACACCCACATTTGACCAGCTATATGTAACAGGGGAAGAATTTGGGTAGTGTACAGTTCACAAATTTAAATATTTCCTTAATAGCTTCCATTTGATATGCTGCGGCGATGTGTTTATCTCCGGTGACGATCTGACTTGCTGACTTTGTACGCTGGCAGCACATTGTTTTCGTATATTCGTTAATGTATCTATCTAGCTTAACTAGCAATTTTAATTAGGCACCGAGTCCAAAATTGGTATCCAATATATACTTGTTATGTGAAATTATTTTTTGGTTTTGAGTGGTTTTGAAGGCGGTTTAATTTTTGTTAAAATTATTTTTATTTTTTGCTTTTTTGTGTTAGTAAAAAATAGACCGTCTCAATGGCATAGTTGTGTTTCGCTCTCGATACGACTATCGCGCTGAGGAGTTACACCTCTGAGTACCACTGAAAAGGGGAAAAGGTGTGATGCTATATATATATATGTATGTAAGAAGTCCAATATGACAAAGCACAACAAAAAACGGCCCTCAGTTCCCAGCAATCCTTCTGGTCCTGACTACGGCAGCGGTCAGGTAACTAGAGGGATAGAGGGTGCTAAGAATCCCTGGGTTAACGGACACCGCTGCTTCAAAAATGTTTTTCTGGCTACATACAATGTAAGAACCCTTCTCACGGACGAACGCTACGAAGAGCTTGAGTCAGAGGTGCTCAACAAAATGAAATGGGACATCATTGGTCTCAGTGAAACAAGGCGAAGAGGTGAACAGCTCATCAGACTAAATTCTGGTCAGTTATTTTACTATAAGGGACACGACAACAAATCGCAGGGTGGTGTCGGTTTTATTATCAACACCTCCATGACCAAGTCACTCCAGAATATCCGAGCAATATCACCACGCGTGATATTTGCGACATTCAAACTCAGCCAGCGGTACTCACTGAAAGTTGTTCAAGTCTATGCTCCTACATCGGACAAAAGCGACAAAGAAACGGAGATCTTCTTCGAAGAAATCGCCAAAGCTCTCAAGGATAACCCAGCCCATTACACGATGGTAATTGGTGATTTCAACGCCAAACTTGGTAGAAATCAAGACCATGAAGAATTCGTTGGGGGTTTTGGACTGGGAACTAGAAATTACAGGGGCCAGAACTTGGCAAATTTCCTAGAACAACAGAAGCTGTACGCCATGAATACCTTCTTCAAAAAACAGGTACAAAAACTTTGGACCTGGAAGAGCCCAGATGGTAAAACGAAGAATCAGATCGACTACATTTTGTCAAATAATAAACACGTCGTGCAAAATGTCGATGTCCTAAACCGGATAAATGCAGGAAGTGACCATCGCATAGTTAGAGCCCGGATTGCCATTGACCTACGTATGGAGAGAAGACGCCTTGTAGAAACAATCAAACCTCCAAACGACAATATGTTTCTAATTGGACAAAAGAAATATTACCAGGACAAACTTAGTAAAAAATTGACAGCAGAAGAAACCTGGAATATTAACGATATCAACAGTCAATTAGTCGATGCTATACAGGATACAGTCAGAGAACTTAAACCTGCGCAAAAAATCAAAGAGAGGTTCTCACCTAAAATTAATGCACTTTTTGGAAGAAAGGAAACTTCTCCTAGCGTCATCTGAACAACAAGGTTTAAATAGTCTTAACAGTCGAATAAGACACGCTATTAGGAAGGAACAGAGGCAGAAGAAGCATAAACTGATCCTTGACACCATTGAGAAACATCGAGGCCCAAAGGTGTTCAGAAAACGGCTCAGACGCGGCAATCAACAGATCTAGAAACTTGCTGTAGAGGAAGGCTATTTAACAACGGACCGAGGAAAGATACTGGAGACCGTAGAGAAATTCTACACAGAATTGTATAGCTCTCGAGTGTCCGAACCAACATCTTCTACACCTGGTAAAGATCCAAGAGCAAAATTAGTGAGACATCATACGGAGGATTTACCGGAAGTAAGTTTGTATGAGATCAAGAATGCGCTGAAACGCATGAAGAAAGGGAAATTGCCTGGACTGGATAAAGTCACATACGAACACCTCCTGCTGGGTGGGAAGCCAGTGTTAAAACAACTCCAGCTGTTGTTCAACAAAGCACTTTTTGAAGGCATAACACCAGACACATGGAAAAATGCGGTAGTTATACTTCTACACAAGAAAGGAGATGTCACCAATCTTGATAACTATCGACCCATTTCGTTGCTCAGCCATGTCTATAAGCTCTTCACTAAGATAATAACGTTGCGAGTTACCACGAGGCTAGACGCCGCACAACCAGTGGAACAGGCAGGATTCAGGAGTGCCTTCTCTACGGTTGACCACATCCACACAGTCCGCCAAATAATGGAAAAGTGTATAGAATACAACCAACCCATCGCAATGGCCTTTATCGACTTCGAAAAGGCCTTTGACACGGTAGAACATTGGGCCGTCATACACTCTCTCCAAAGATGCCAGGTAGACTGCAGATACGTTCAGGCAATCAAAGAGACGTACCAGGCGGCAACCCTTCAAGTAAAATTACATGACCTGACAAAGCCAGTGCCCATCAAGAGGGGAGTGAGACAGGGGGACACTATGTCACCCAAGATGTTCACAGCATGTTTGGAGGACGTATTTAAGCTTATTGATTGGTCGGATAGAGGCGTCAACGTAAACGGGGAATATCTGTCACATCTTCGCTTTGCAGATGACATCATTTTGTTTGCTAACAACAGCGAGAATTTGCAGACTATGATAGAAGAGCTGTACTCCGCATCAATTAGTGTTGGTCTAAAAATAAATATTTCAAAAATCAAAATTATGTGCCCCGATTCCGACACTCAATACCTGGTTGTGGGGGGCCAACGCATAATGAGAGTCGAGGAATACGTCTACTTGGGCCAAACTTTGAGTCTCGAGAAAAATGGACAAGACCGCGAGATCAAGCGTCGCATCCAACTAGGGTGGGGAGCTTTTGGCAAACTGTCCGATGTACTCAAAGCCAAGAAAGTGCCTCTGAACCTCAAACGCCGAATATTCGAACAGTGCGTCCTCCCCGTCATGATATATGGTGCTGAAACCTGGTCGCTCACCAAACAACTGATCCATCGACTTCAAGTTACCCAGAGGGCTATGGAGAGAGCTATGTTGGGTATTTCTCTTCGGGATATGGTGCACAATACCGAGATCCGCAAGAGAACCAGTCTACGAGACGTAGCCGAAGTCATAGCTCGAAGGAAGTGGAAATGGGCAGGCCACATAAGCCGCACATCAGATGGCCGATGGGGGAGGAAGGTACTAGAATGGAGGCCAAGAACTGGGCACAGGAACGTGGGGAGGCAGCCGCGAAGATGGACTGACGACATCATTCGGACGGCCGGGAAAGACTGGATGCGGAAAGCCCAAGACCGCGCTAGTTGGCGAAATATGGAAGAGGCCTTTACTCAGCATTGGGTAGATGAAGGCTGAAGAAGAAGAAGAAGAAGAAGAAGAAGTAGATTCGAGCAAACCTAACGCAAAAACACAACTGATATTATTTGGCTCACAGTACAACTATCGCGCTGAAATGTTACACCTCTGCCTACCCCTGAAAAGGGTAAAAGGTGTGATGCTACATATATGTATGTATGTAAAAAGTGGAGTCAACTAAACCCAACGCAAAAACACAACTAATGTGTTTCGCACGCAGTACGACTATCGCGATGAAATTATACGCCTCTGCCTACCCCTGAAAAGGGGAAAAGATGTGATGCTATATATATGTATGTAAGAAGTAAATTCAAGCAAACCTAACGCAAAAACACAACTGATATATTTCGATCATACTACAACTGTCGCGCTGTGGTGTTACTACATCTCTGCCTACCCCTAAAAAGGGGAAAAGGTGTGATGCTATATACATATATGTATGTATGTATGTAAGAAGTAGAGTCAATTAAACCCAACCCAAAAACGCAACTGATATGTTTCATACACAGTACGACTATCGCGATGAAATGTTACGCCTCTGCCTACCCCTGACACGGGGAAAAGATGTTATGCTATATGTATAAGTATGTGAGAAGTACAGTCAACCAAACTCAATGCAAAAACATAACTAAATACGTCACAGCAAAGCTAAATTCGCGATTTCGTTTTCTTGGACGACATAATTATTCTAGTTTTTTTAATTTTAAAACCAAACTACCGAAGCGATCTTGAAAAAATTTTTATGGGACCAATCTAGAGAGAAATTCTTTCGAATAAAAAAAGAATTTTCCAAATCGGTTCATAAATGAGCGAGTTCTGAGGTAACAAACAAACAAAAAAAAAAAAATCACGTCGAATTGATAACCTCCTCCTTTTTTTGAAGTCGGTTAACAAGCAACTCTCCGACATAAAAATAAATCTGAGACACTCCAAGGTTGTACGTGAACTACTATAATGCTGCTTTCAGTGATCTAGATTCGCGACAAAAAATCATATAACCAATAATGGGTACTAAAACGACATCAATCATTATGTTGCATGACTAGAGCAAATTACTTATAAAAAAAAAATTGTCATGGCACTATGTTTCTTCTTACGATATAAGACATAGATGATTTAGTACCACTGTGGAATGTCACTGTATTTATATTTCTGATGCCTTAATTACCATATTTTTACGGAATCGCGCCTCTGGTAATTTTGTTTGCAGCTTGAATGGTTCGGCTTGACCAACTGGAATATTACTATTTCATAAAAACATTCGTTACCGATAGACTTTTTGTTTCGTTGTGTACCGTCAATGGGATTGCCGGGATCCAGTCAATCTATTATCCATCTAAATTACCATTCGTTTTCCTTAGAAGTCAATACGTAACAATTTCCCTAGATAATTTGTGATCATCGACGACGATCACTTATTTTAATATATAATATGCATAATTCTTCACAATGTTTTTCCTTCACCGTTAAAGCAAATGATAATTCACAAAAATACCCACATAATATTAGAAAATTCAGAGGTGTGAACTGTGCCCTTAGGTTTTGAATCTGCGGACATTCGTCTCGGTAGTCCGGTCCACACCCGACTAGACTATCGCCGCGAACATTTTTTTTTAATATCCGTAGATGACTGTATATATTGTTGGTGTCGCGCAAAATATAGGAAGCAATTGCCTGCGATATTCTTCGAGCTTGAAGAAGCCAAAATACTTGAAAACATAGTCTAAGATACCAGTATTGGAACTTATGTTATTCTAACACACAGCTATAGATCAAACACTTTTGTATAGACAATTTTAATTTATTTTATGAACGCTATCAGGTAATCTCCCCATCTAGTGCCGTCGTCAAGTTCGTAAATAAGATATCCAGCGAGACCGTCCTTGTCATAAAAAACTATCAATTCGGCGAGCTATAAAACGCGCCCACAGCCGCTTTAACTGGCTGATGAGTGGGACAATCTTCGGCTTGCCTTCTTTTTATAATTAATTTAGTTGTGTCAACCTCAAGAGCGGAATTGAAGGTTATACTCTCACAACTATATTTTAAACTCAAAAAATTACCAAGATCTTAAGCGTTCGAGCACTGGTCATAGTTGTGAGAATTTTTTATAGTCAAGTATAGCTTACAACGAACTTCTGAAATCCAGTTTTAAATCATACATTTTGCATCATTCATTGATTCACGTTAGCGTGGCTAAACTGATAAAAGACAAAACTATTTGAATGGAGGTAATAATAAATAGAGGAATAATAGCAAAGACACTACGAACTATAGAGTTAGGATGCTTTAAGACAATAATCCAGGAACTTCATTGACATTAATCGTATGAATGTTGTACACTTGATGCGCAGGCATTTGAAACGTTCCAAATCTCGAACGTGGCATGACAGGCGGTGCTCGGCGTTGTAATGAAGATTTATCGACGACCTCCGAACACAGCGCAAATTGCCGCCACCGGCCGCTGACAACGCGGAATGTGCCTATAAAAGCATTACCATTTACCGACAAACAAAACTGACACTATCGCTATCGGAATATGAACTATTTGTTTTGTCGGGCATGTTTTGGGATGACGTTTTTTTTTTGGATGTTTAATAATTTCTACATTTTAAATAGAGTTTTCGAAATTCGAATTCGACTGCCATTTGCGTTCAAATGTTATAATCTTTACCAGTTCGTTTATTTTTGTTAGGTACGATTCAAATCAATAATAATAAAAAGTAACTTCATCATTAAATAAGGTTCGTAAATTTTTATCTATCCCTTTTTTCTACCTTCTAATGTCCTTTCCCTCAGACGTGATCTGTTTTTTCTATAAGTTTTCAAATTTCCACCTCAACTTTAGCTTCCTAGTAAACTTTAAATCGTCAGATTTTATCGAGTTTCACTGTACCTATTAGCGTTACCCAACCCAGATCTTAACGGTAATAATTTATTTAAAGCGGAAAATATTTTTAAATGTCATTAATATATAACTCTGGAAATTTTAGTATACCCTAGACTAGATAAAAAAAAATTCAAAGTCTACTACGGTGGCGCAGTTTTTTCACGGTACGACTATTTTGGTGAGGTCTCGAGTTGGATCCTCATCTACTAAAGTGATTTTGAGTTTTTCTTGTCAGTACCAGCCCGGAATCTAAAATTTGTACTCGATATGGCGATAAGCTCGTCCCCTATTGCATCATGGAATACACAGGTCGGATAGCGGATACGCCGCTTGTGCCACTGCCTACCCTTGCGGAAATAAAAGGCGACAGTGTTTAATCAAACCTTAAGGAATGATCAGAGCGCTCGAAATCTCTTTGTCATGCTCTACAATACCTTGTCCTAAACGGTTTATCTAAAAAGCGTCTATGACATTAGGAATGAGATAACAAATATCTGATAATGTAAAGTCGTGTACTGTAAATATTACAACTTCTAATATATAACCAATTATGAAATCTTATTTATTCTTTTGTTCACTAACATTATTTGGCAATGTTTAATATTTCTCAATGCATGGGCATCGGCCGACCCCGCCCGAGCCGCCCGGAGTGTCTCATTCGATAACAATTTGCTTCGGCCCCGTGATTTATGGACTCAATACCCTAGCTTTGGTTACTTAACCGATGTACTGGCATTAACTTCGGTAATATTGATTGGAAATGTTTAATTTATATGGATTTCCTGCTGTACGAGTGAAGATTACGGAGCAAAAATAGACTGTTTACAATGGCGGTAATTAATGACAGACTTATCTTTGGTATATATGGATTATACTATGCATATAATTATAATTAACCAGACGAAAAAAATAATAATAAAAAATAGTACAGCAACAAAATATTCAAGATAAAAATTATCGCCGATAAACAATTAGCTTAAAAGAGGTTTAAAAATGTTTTCTATAAATGACAGGCTATAAACCTAATCTTACCTTAAGAGATTAATTTCCAAATACAAGATATTAATACGAATTAAAGAGCCTATCATTTGTAAGGAACATTAAGGATTATAAACGAAAATACTTAATTAGACTTCTACCCGATGTGAATAAAATATTCTATGAACCGAGAGCTAGCCAATAATTCATTGCGATCTTATTACTAAGATCAAATGTGATCTCAGATTAGTCTTGCCAATACAGAAATATTTTTATTATACTACATCATTTAAGCAAAATAGTAGTCTCAAAGTTAAACCAAGAACAAAATAATTTTGATAACAAGAGTAACTAATAAGGACTTGTTATTTCGTAATAATTTTGATAAATTCACAGAACAAGAAAAGTATTTTAGGATATTTATATTACATTACGATTAATGTCAATGTTTTTAGTGTCTCACCTTTTACTTAAAATTCTTATTCTGCATAAAACAAGTTACACCATTTCGTTTGCGATATCTACAACGCCGCGTAAATTCCTATTTGATATTCAATTCCACTTGAAAAGTTTAAAGGCAACGCACGAAATAAGGCACGGAGCGACAATTGAGCCACGCACGAAGCTCATCAATTCTCGCTCAGAGCGATCATTAGAAACAACATAAATCAAGCTGCGCACTTCCGACATACGATAGGACTAAAGCGACGACACAGCCCTTTGCCATTTTCCAATGGTCGGCCTATATTTATCAACATCTGCCTCTTGAGCGGCTGTCTACGACAAATTATTTTACAGGGAAACAATTACTTGTATCTCTGCTTGAAATTTTGGAATAAATTCTTGTTTTAGGGCTCCAATCTTGACTCGTTGTACGCATAACTGATACACATTAAAGAGCATTTTAATATTGAAAACATTTACTTACCTACTTGTTTTTATTTTATTTCCGTGATTATTATTTTGTGTTGTATTCTATAACTCGATACGCCGAAAAGTCGTTTGTCAGTTGTCACTAATGGCGGCAACCGAGAATATATGTAATTAACATAAAAATACCTGAATCTGGTTTTAAAGAACATTTTACAAGCATAACAGAAATTGTAAGAATATAATGAAGTCTAAAAATCCCAACAAAGTTATTATCCCAGAAGAATATGTGTAAACAGACGCAATATCCTGACAATGCAGTGAAAATTGTATGCGTATTTCAAAACAAAAGAATATTATTAATCTCCCGCCCCATGAGCAAAAGAAACACAGAACATGCGCATACCGCGTATTGTTCCCAACCCTCGTGTCCTTGCTAATTCAATTCTTCCCTGCGACCTCACTGCGCACAATACCAGTAAATTTTCAAGATATAATTTTCTCCGGATGTTAGTTTCCCTCTTATTGTATCGAAGGATTACCGTTTGCCGCCTTTTACAAATAGTCGACAAGTAATACTTTTATGTTCGTATCAATTGTTATTTTACGTTTGAAAGAAAGTTCAGTACGGAAATGGACATACATTATTGTAAGAAACTTATAATAGTTTTGGCACTTAAATATGATTGTGAGGGTATTTGTGACACTTTTTGCTATAAAACACTGAGCATTTGACAGACCAAGGCGGATAGTCAAGACTATAAGTCATAGGCACTCGCAGTGTTTGGTTTATTGGTGATATCTTTGTGTAAGTATTTATCTACAGTCAGTGATAGTTATTTTTATTTTATTCATTATCGCTTCAGTTCCTAACAATAGATACCAAATTCTAAGTGTACCATATTTTTAAATAAATGTATAGAAGCAAATAAAGCGTGTGAGTTATATAAGGAGCCCGAAGAACATAAGTCGCATGAGACTGCAAAGACCACTGTACGGATTTGGATGAAATTTGTCACACAGATATACTTATAGGCTATATATTATATTGGAAACGTATAGATACAATGAGACATACCGGGAAAGATCCTTTACGCGGGCATTGCCGCGCGCAACACCTAGTCCATAACAAAACCATAGGTTGATTTCAGTCCGATAAAAGAAGTATTATATTGTATTAGCATGAGTAGTAATAATTTATAAGCAAAAATTTTTTAAAAATAAAAAATAGGCAGATTATAATCACAATATGACAAATATTTAACATATTATATTGGATAGTATGACATCGACGTCCCAAATACAGGCACAGCCTAATGTAAGCATCACCATTAAAGCGAATTATGTATTAAAATATTACTTGGAAAAATAAACCTCATTGTTATTACTCATGACTTAAATAAATACATCATCAACATTTCACAACGAACATCCCTGACAGACGTAGCATATTGTACACGAAGTCTTAAAACATTTGTTCCCGATAAGAAACAATTTGAATTTCAAATTAAAACAAAACAAGGAAAAACAAAAGTTTGTTCGTCCTGGTCTTATAATAATATGGTAATTGTCCTATGATCTCCAAAGAAGGCCGTTTTATTTTTGTACTCGTCTTCAATTTGTAAAATTTTAAAAGGAATTAATTTATTGCGTCCCTTTAGTTTAAAAACGTTCATGAACTGTGGTTCGACAGGTCCGGAGTTTGATTCAGATAGGATTTAACACTTTGTGTATGATTTCAAAGAAGAGTTTTTATGATTGTGCCTTAGAAGATGTTGACGTCAGGCAGACGACAGGAAGCCGCTCCAGTAACAAAAACTAAACCAAATAATATGATAATACTGCGACATGTGTAAAAGGTGTGTTTCGCCGTCCCACAGAACTACCGTTTATAATCAATTAAGTTGAAAATATTCTGTTACGATAAAAATATGTTTGTGAAACGCACGGGAAAAAGTTCAGTGCTGAAATGGACATCAATTATTGTAAGAAATTTATGATAGTTTTAGCACTTAATTGTGAGAGTATTTGTGACACTTCATGCTATGAAACACTGAGCCTGTGACAGACCGCGGCGATTAGCTATTGGCACTTCTACCGATTGGTTGATTGGTGATATGTATATGAAAGTATTTTTGTAGTCAGTGATAGTAATTTTTATTTTAATGAAAATGCTTCAGTTCCTAACAATTTATTAAGAAATTAACTAATTAAGAGGTTTGTTTTACCAGCAATCTAATATGAATTACATACATAATATAATCCGACCGAAAAAAGGCTAAATAAAATTAACTTAATCAATACATTAAATAGATTATTTACTGTATCGCTAGAATCAAAGCCGCTGAGAATCACTCAGAGAAGTAACATTAACAAATTACCAACCAATAAAGTACTTCAGGGCCCCTAGCAGGAATTTACGCATTATCGTATAGTATTCATATCGAGTATATTAACGTTTATGTCTTAGTAAATTTACATGTATTTCAAAGTCAAAAAACAATTCTGAATACTACTACAAAACTACAAAACCAACAATCGAAAAATACGATCATTTACATATTTTTCGATAGTTGGTTAACAATTAAAAAAAACAATTTCGTGCCGTCGATTTAATTATATTTTAAGTTTATTGTTACCATGGTTACGTGATTTATTATTCCAAACTTACACACGCTCAGTTTTCACGCTGCCGTATCCTTAGTTCGTACGCAGACGGGGCACAGATTATACAAAAAAAATCAAAATGATACCATTACGTTAACGATACTATAAGGCGTATATTCGTGCTAGAGGTTACTCTAAGTCCAACTAATTAACTCTAGTTATTTCTACTCAGCTCAACCTTCACCTGTTGTTGAGAGTGGAGTGGTTTAATTATTCCGAACCTCTAATGCAATACTCATGTTTTATTTCGTTTAGATTCCGTCTCTACAGAGACTTCTTTATAAAGTTTTTTACAGTGATTTTTTAATCAATATTTATTTTTATGAGTATTGAATCTGATGGTGCGTATTACAATCGAAAACGAATAACAAACTACAATACTTTTTTAACACAATTGTAATGGCTTTGAATAATGAATGAGATATCTGGAAGCCCACTTTGCGTGACTGTTTTGAAATTGTAGGTGTTTATGAGCGATGGGCTTACCATCAGGTGACCCATCTGTTTGTTTACCGGCTTCGTTGTTATCTCTGCAACACAATAATCTGTTCCCAAAGTTCGTATCACAAAAAACAAACATCGTGCTGTTATTCCTAAATGGCTACGCAGGGGTACGTGCAGGACACCCATTTGTTCGTCGTGTGTGAAAACACATCCCATGATATGATTAGGGTGCGAGACTGTCGCCAACTCGGACACAAATTTCAGACTCAGAGCTAATAATAAGCAAATAATCCAATACCATTTTGCCTGACTCGGGACTTCAGAACACCGGTCGACTGCGCACACAATACAACTACGCCACGGAAGCTGTAAAATCAGGCATGCAAGAAGCATTTTATAATAATTTATTAATGTGGTAAATAATGTAGAGTTTATTATCGGTACTTTCAAAAAACGTCGTAACATGTTTCTGATGTTATTGTTTTACTACTAACTTTAACAAACGGCCCAGTCTCCCAGTTTTCTTTAAGGCGAATCATAATAATTTAGTGCCGTAGAGTAAATAATAATAACTCTTCCCACGGTACAGTGCATTACAAAGGGCAAGGTTTAATAAAACTAGTAATAGAATATCACCGAAACCGTTATTGCAAAAGTAATACAAGATGGGGCCATTTATTTCGGAACCCGTTCGTTTCATACCGGCTTGCTACGATGTAATTTTGGGGATAGATTACCTTTCTTTTTACGTTTTTGTACCCTAAAAGCTTTCGATCGTCAGACGCAAGCCTCTGAGTATGTAACATAATTGCACGTTAAATTGGGTATGTGACATTAGTTTTATTTGCGGTAGATTTATATTCCATTGGACTTTTATTGGGATTCGTTGAGGTTAATCCTCAGAAAGTGGACATCTTAAGATGTTCTTTATGATATAATGATACTAGATAAAAACTATACTGTTTTTATATGGCTATAACTAATGTTGTCTAGCTGTTTCTATATTTTATCTATGAAAGATTGTACATTATGCACAATAAAACCTATGAACAAATTATTCCGTCTTTCCTAAAATTAATTGATATACTAAACATAAAAAAGAGACTACAACTAATATGGGGATTAAATAAGTTCTAACTTCTAACACCTAGACATAATGAAGTGAAATATATTGAATTGGAGCAGCCAGTATCTTGGGCATAATGAACATGAAGATTACAATCATGGCGGTAGACGGGGAACGATGTACAATATAAACAACAAGGCGTCTGTTTAATCAAGCTGTGCATCCCTGATTTACAGATCTGTGCTTCAATCTCGAACACTGGGCTACACACGGCACTCATCTATTGCATGTGTGCCTTTGTACCGTTCTATTTAATCAATTTCGAAAGTTTGTTGTGAACATTGATAAACATGAAACTTATAATTAAATGTCTTTGGGCATACTAAGGAATGTTAAACTTGATCATACGAATGATAAAAAATTATATGCATGTCGCTCGATTCACTGTTAATTTATAAAATATAACTAATCTAATAAAACTCTGTTTTAGCAACATTAAAAACGTTGTAAATATCCCATAACCCGAGAATAAATTATACTGAACACACAATCCAGCGGCTCACCAAAATGATCAATCACAACAACCCGGAAAATATGTAAATTTGTTTTGAAAAAGTTATGGAGCCAATCTACGGAATCCTCCGGACGACGGATTACGTAAGTGGAAGGGATGGCACTAAAGGGATAGAAAAAGGCCTTTGTAAACGTTTCATCAGAGGCTACACCGGCTACACAATGATTTAGGATCTCGTTTATCATCGGCTTGTCAAGAAACAACATTTTTGAATAAACTGGTTTACGGTCTATGTTTTACATTCTAAACAATTCCTTAATTTTTTTTTATGAATTTGTGACTCGTGCCTAATTGGGCTAGTCTAAATTAATTAATGGCCAGTTAATATTTCATTTTTCATTTTATTGGTTTATAAGATCAGGGATACAAAACATTATTTTTATTATGCAATTCAAATATTGTTCTTGTTATTTCACGACTAGGTCTGAGTTAACTTCACCGGATCCGAGGCAATCAAAACTTTATAATAAAGCATAATATATTGCACAGCATTTCGTCGCAAATTCTCCGCTTCAAACTAAAATCATTAGCGACTACAAAGCTAAACATAATCTGATTGTTTAAAACTTGGTACGTTTGCAACAACGCACTGACCACCAGAT
Organism: Manduca sexta; assembly: GCF_014839805.1. Classification (NCBI taxonomy): domain Eukaryota; kingdom Metazoa; phylum Arthropoda; class Insecta; order Lepidoptera; family Sphingidae; genus Manduca; species Manduca sexta. Next base: position 8,289,965 of record NC_051128.1, read on the forward strand.
AGAGCATTTAAAGTTTTAGTTAATCTGTTTCCTGGCATTTTATTGACATAAACAGTGAATACTACACATTCGTGAACGCATCCGTACTTTAAATTAACGTCATAAAAATAAGGGTATTGTTACCTGCCTTCTGTCTTGCTCTGTGTTTATTTGGCTTGGATTGAAATGATATAGCATTCAATTAGTTTCCTAGCTAATCAATTATATATTCTATGATTATAATATATTCATCATATAAAATAGAATAAAATCACGTAAGTATTGGTTTATATTCCAGCGGTAATTCTATTCTATGCAATTCCTGGGGTCGTAGTCAAGACGCCTTTTTACAATTATTTAAGCTAATAGTTTTTTTTTTTTAGGCAATGACATACCCTAGCTATAGATAAATTAACTTTATTATATTTTTTTTATTTTCCATTACCATTAACGATTGTAGAAAGACGTCTAGACAACGGGCCCTGTTCTCTTAAATATAATGATTTTATTTATCTTATTATCCTCTGTATTGGAAACAATGGTTATGGATAAAAACAAACAATTTAATGAACATTAACCGACATTTTATGTATAAAATATTAATAATAGATGTAGATATAGAGTGCTAATGCAAATCAATAAAAACCAATCGAAAGTAAAGTTAGTTATTTTAGTCTAAATTTGGCTCTCATTCAAAATATCTTCGACTAACCGAAAAAAAATATTAGTCTATACTCTTGTAAATATTACGTTATAAAAACAGTTTAAAAATAATAATATGATCAATGATGATTCATATAAATCATTTACCATCAGACAAACATGCTATCACTGTCAACGAAGTTGAAAAATCTAATGTCACACATAAAATCGATAAGAATTAATCCGACATTTGAATGTTCGAATTTTCTAGAAATGCTAAAATACCAAAAATTCTAAACAAATAAAAAAACTTGGCAAACTTTAGTGCTGTAACCTATTTTTCCAATTCGGGTAACACGTCCGAAGTAACTAGTAACAATAGTATGAACAAGAGTTTGCAAGTTGCCTCCCTGTGCATCCGACCTCAATAAACTTCTAACTTGTGACACCTATTGCAGCGCCTAACTCGGCTGGCTCGCTAACACCTCTGCGTATTATAAAGCATGCAACTTACATGATATATTACTTTCTTTAGCATCGTAAAGTGAGTTAATGCGGCCTTTGTCAGAAACGTACCCTAGAGTTCAGAGAATTTTATAAAATACCGAGCTATTCAGTCGAGGTAAAGACTTGGGATACACAAAAAACGACACAGATTCACGAAGGAGTAGTTGCTGTAATCGAGGGAACAGCCGCCCACTGGTCGCCCCGCGACTCTTTCTCTAAGCCCCAATTATTCGCCTCTTACGAGAGGTAGAGAGAATTCCATGGCGGGGTTCACTAGATATCACAGAGCCTCGGGTCCCGAAGCGTCTGGCACTCATCTACCCGGCGCCTCCTTTGTCTTCTCTTGCTGCGGTCGGGATAGTTTTGCTCACAATCACTCTCGACACTCTCCTTTGGCGAGATGATGCTCTCGTAAAAGGAGGCCATCGCTCACCATGACCTCCAGCCGCACACTATGGTGGAAATCACAGCCGGCAGCGAGAGGTCTCCTCTGACGACTGCTCTAAGAGCGCTGCGTTGTAGATCCCAAGCTAGGTACTCCTGGAGAGTGTGTTGAACCATGTCCTCACGGCCGTTGCTACAATGGTGGCACACGGCGGGCTCCTTTTTTCCTATCCGACAAAAACACAACAGCAACAAACCGAAATACCCGTGGCCCGTCAGCATCTGTATCAGATGGAATGTTGATGCACCGTGGCGCCAATCAAGTCAGTTTAAGAAGAAAGGTTGCAATGCCGCGACGATCCTCAAATCTGCACTCGGGCTCTCCAGACTGGTACGCCACTCCTCCATGGTGGAGCTGCAGGTGAAGGCCAATTGGGCTGTGAGCTCTATAACATTATAAGTCTGTATTATTAGATGGGGTTCGACTTTTAATGAATACACCGCTATAAGTATTTTGTATTTACCTTTGTTTAAGTTTAGGTATGTTAATTATAATATTATGTGATGGAATAATTGTTCTTACAATCACATGCCTCCATAGATATAAAAGCATCTGCATGAACTAAGTTAAGGATCATTTGCGCTATATCGAATGGTGATCATACCATATAAGTTCAGTCTTAAAAAAATGTTCAAATGCCTTATCCAACGAAATTGAGGATTGCTTCTATGACTTTACTTTTTAATTCGACTAGGTATTCGATGTCTAAAATGAAACGGATAACGTTTCACATAATAGCAGATAAAAATACAACAGAAAATAAGATATCCGCCATGTATACCAATTTCCAGTCTATTCATTAAAATATCGAAACCATTAAAAACACCAGTTCGAAGAGTGTTCGGTTCAGGTCGATTATATGAAGTATTCGATGGCCATCGACCGCTTCTTGAGCTAAATTGATTCTTGCTTGTTGTTGGCCCTTTGTTATCGACGTAATAGAGCCCGGCACACAACGCTCACAATGAATATTCCAAACGTAATTTAATTTACAATGTGTTTGTGTTACTCGCTGGCGGTCGAGTACATTTTATTTACTATTCATAGCGCACTTGCAGCCGTAAAAACCGCTGTAAAAGTAATAAAAATGCTTTTAAATATATGTACAATATAATTGCATTTGTGTAATAGAGGTTAATTTTAAATCTTACACTGAAATACAGCCTACGCTCTGGTTATTTTCCAGAAATTCGCCAGTGGTCTTAGGTTAATTAATCCGACTCCAAAATGGCTTCGATGTCGATTTGATTTGGGATACGAAGATCTGAGTATCTATACTGGATGCACAAAGATTAATTCAATAAATTATTAACAGTAATGTGTGTTTTTACAGACTATTACATATTAAAAATAAATGAACCATCAGAGTATTCACGATATTTTTTTATATTTTAAATTAAATATCCTAAAAGAGATTTCTATTCTGTTCCATAGCGAATGGTTTTTCAAGATCGAAACCCATTTAAACCACAATACTGGTAATCGACTGCTAGCCGCTCTAGTCAAAATTACGTCCCAACCACTCCACACATCGACTCGAGAACTCTCAAATATATAACGTAATATGTTTCAGAAGGACGTTATTTTCAGTATATTATTTTTCTATAGAATAAAGTTTTATTCGAAATTCAAAATTATTAAAATTTAAATACATTTCTTTTTTCAGATGAGAAGTCTTTTAAAATATATTTAATGCAATTTATTTGGTTTTGATTATATAATGTATTTTACTAAAGTCATTTCTCCTGTTTGAACTATGCACTATCTTTCTTATTTTTGAATTCAGCGGCGAGAATAACGTAGCCGTAAACTAGCTTGGTTTAACGAATGTAATATAAAATAATCAGACGTAAACCATCCAAGAAACGCTAATCAGTAATTTCATTATTATATAATCGAAAAAAAACATGTAGTGGTTATTACGGCGTGCATCTTTACCCGGAGGTCAGTGGAGTGATACTAACAGCGTCGCTCGGGCGGCAATCGAGTGGTCCTCGACAAAACGCGCGCACAATCGCGCAAGCCGAGCGTGCCGTCCGCTCACCCGCGCCTACACGTCACTCATTGCAGCACATTAGGACCTTATTTCCTTCTCTTTTTATATGCTATGAATAACGCATATTATTAAATCTAAATTGTACACATTTTTAAGGTATTGAATAAATCAAAAACAGTAATATTAGGTTTGGAAATCTTTAAAAGAGATTTTGTTCATCAGTGGACATTCTGATGATAATGATGATCGTCATAACTTTTCGTTCCTTTATTTTCCGTACTAAAGACACTCGTGTATTATTGCAAAATATAAACAAGAAAATATTTTAAAATAATTTTGCATCAACATTCTTGCAAACAAAAAGCTACTAATACCCTGTCCAGGTATAAGTAAAACGGATCGATATAGGTAAAACTGCATTACATATGCTAACGGGCGCGCCAAAGAGTTCGATCTGCCGCCGAAGATAAACTTTTCTAAAACAAATATCTCCACTTCTAAAACTTCGCCGTCGGTTTTGTGGAAGTAAATATATTATCACTTCACATGCGATGCAAACATTTAGTTCCAACGTACACGTACACACTCACACTATACATTCGCGAGTTAAAGCAGAATATATCGAATTATGGAAATAAGCAGGGATAAATGAAATCGCTTTATCTGTTTGGGCTGAAAGCTGTCGCTTATCCACATACACAAAAGCGTTGAGAATTACCCACCAACCGGAAAAACCAAAACGATATCAGTGGAGCATCCTCAAAATAAAATCTCCGCTTCACGCCTCACTTACTCGACCGGAAGATTTCCCATTCATTCTCGCATGTGTTTGCGATACATACGCGAATTCGCTCAGCCTGATTCTTTTATGTCCATGTCGCTCCATGTAAATTTATAAACACCAAAATTATTTCAGTGTAAATATGAAGCAATCAATGACGACCTGATCTCATTAAAAATATTATTTAAATATGAAATTTCGCAATTTTCCTGCCGTACAATTTTATGAGTGGCTTGGTTAATGATTCACAAAAGCCGTTCTGCCTCATACTATGTATTGGAAAATAATTTCATTACTAAATATTTCATTTCATTGCTGATGTTCTCGTAATTTAATTGATTACGCGTATGAATATCGTGGTCAGTGTAATTAAAATTAAAAACGTTATTGATTCTCGAATACTTGTAACCTACATTTAATGGAAAAACTAGACGTTAATGGTTTCCACGAGCCTAATTTACGATCGAGAACATTATCGTCTCTATAAATACAAATAATACTGAGGTTTTCAAACCTATCTGTGAAATGAATCAATTCATAACCAACAAAATATTATCGAACACATAATTAGCTGTATTTCCTGTGCTAGTTATTCAATGAAGTTTCCGTTTGTTGTCTAATATCGACCCATACTTGTCCTGTACTTCAAGAAGATTGAATATCAGAGGCCCGTATCACATCGTGCTAACTGGCAATTATGTATTGACTGCATCTATTTTCTGGGAAACCTCGTCCGATAATAATTTCACGTCACATAGGGTATCTCCGTATACCGAACCGATAGTTTAACATCGTATTTCGGTAATATTATGTTAACAGCAGACTACGAAGGCGGGCTAGACAATTTCGGTTGGACGCCACGTCGGAAATTACCTGCAACGACGGATTCCGCTCTAACCGGTGGCACTCAATCTGCGGTCAGAATCCGCAATATTCAACGTGGAAATTTAAACTGGCCGAGCAAATATTGCCAAATTAGAATTTTATTGAATAATTCTTGGCGGAGCAGCTGCAAGCAATATTGTTTACTTGGATGCTTGCGCGAATGTTATTACTGTTTATATTTTGAACGTACAAGTCATAATGTCAAGAGAGGTGTTTTTACTGTTAATGCTTGCATGCTCACATGTTATATGCGCTAAACCATTTTCTAACTAAAAACAACTATAAATTAAGTATATCAACTTAAACTCTCGAATTTTATTTTTTTAATATGTATACACTTCTTAATTTATTTTGGTAAAACATAAACCAATAATTTAATATAAAGCTCAAATATCTAGTGCCTATATAACTCTAAAAAACCGGACAGGTGCGAGTTGGATTCGCGCTCCGAGATTGCAGTGCAAACTTGTAGATAAGGTATCAAAGTATACCTATGTACATGTAAATTCAAACTTGACAAACTTAACTTTGCCGTCATTGTACTGACCGCAAATAATTATGTTTGTAATAATAAAAATTATTTAGGTTTTAAAGTACTTATTACGGTTGTAAGACATAAGACAAATTTCATAATTCCGTTGTAAAACCACTATATATCGGAAAATATGTGACATAAACGGACATCTCTTTTGATCATATTGACTTGCAAGTTAGATTTTTCAAAGCTGAAGGAGACCGTAGACACGAGTATTTGATATAAATTTTAACTTTCAACCTCTACGCTTTCCTGAGAAAGGATTACGACAAAGCGACGGAAAACAAAGTGATCCTATAATGGTTCCTTTGAGTTACGGAACCCTAAAAACGAGAAAACATAATAAGCGTTACTGTTTTTCGTACTTCCATACACTAAAAAACATATATTTGGAGAGAAAAACACATACGATTTGACTTTGTTCACATAAATAACTTAATTGTGTAATTTATGCCGTAATGATTTAATACGGAGGTAAAAAGACTAATGGAGGTTTTAATAAACCAGCAACTTCTATAGGATAAAGAGCAGCCTATCTGTCCATATCATTATGCTTTATGAATGACCTATTGTCAGTTAAATGTAATTAAGGCGAATTAACAATAGGATATAATTTCCAATGACTAGTAAACTGCACTAATGCGATGGTAATTAAATGGTAATTAGAATAACGAAACACGTGGTAATCCCGACCCGTCCTGAATTTATTGATCTAGATGCAGTGGAAGGCATTTAAATTTATAATTCCATTGTTAAAATTCCCTTAAATACAACTGAGCAAACGTTTTTATTTCAGTGTACGTTGAAAAAAATAAGTGCTACTACATATTTCAGGGCTCCAATTAAACACAGGAGGTATTTATACTAAATATATTTTAATTAAACCAATATATATTATTTTATTATCATTATTTATGAATTCACATATAATGGGTTTATGCATTATTATATAATATATTATATGCATTTCTACAGGGAATTTCGCAAAATATACATACTTTTCAATATGGCCTAATTAAATTAATAATTATAAAACCTCATTTCGCTGAAATCTTTTTAATAATCGACCAAACTGGCTTTTACATTTTATAAGTAGTGGGCATATTGCCAACGGGTTAATGACCTATCAGCGTCGAACTTTGCTCAAATTTCTCTACGTTAATTAGTTTAAAATGTTTTCATTCCCAATTCCAGAGTTAGAGATTGTTGAAGTTTGCAGTAATGACTTTATATGCGCCATTAATAAAATACAATTATAAATACGAACTAATTAATATTATATCTCTTGGTAATTGCGAATAACAGACGCCACGACTCCTTTTCTTACCAATATTTTTTCATAATCTAAACAATTCCCTTATTACGCCGTAATTTATCTGTTTTATTTTTCATCTTTATACTTAAACACAAGTGAATTATGTTTACTATTAGAACGACTATTTTCTTTTTAATCTCAATAACAAACTGGATACATAGATTAGCAAATTCTCGAACACTAATAGTTTTCAAAGTAGCTCCAAGTTTATTCGAAAATAAATTACACTCGGAATAATCTACCGCACGCTGCCCGCCCATTATTTTTCTTTCTTCTTTTAGAATATGCCTCCTCTAGTAGACCCGATTCCCAGTGGGGTCGTCTTTGAGTCTGACACACAAACAGCGGATCTTGGCTTGGACAAAGATGTATCGGTGCTAAAGAAGGCGACGCCAAAAAAACACGAGCTGGTCTGGTTTAATATATTCTGGTTCTTGTTTTTACATGTCAGCTCTGTGTACGGACTTTATTTGGTGTTTACTTCCGCCAAATGGCAGACAAATGTGTTTGGTAAGTAGGTTTCCATTTTATTTCAATTTAAGCCACAAATTTATTTTATTATGAAAAAATATATAGGTAGTTCGCGTAAGAGTTCTTACTTAGATAGCTATTATAGGTGTTACCGGTAATCTATACATAAGAATAAGCGGTGTAGAATGCTTGAAATATACACATTGCCGATGACCTAAATAAAAAATAATAATAACTCTCACTCCCGTACCGCTTATGGGTTAGACAGAACCATAACTAGTGCGTCCACACTTCGCATTATCTTTTTTTTCTTCTGCAAGTCACACATTTTTTTTCCTTTAATTTTGTTTGATACTAGCGTTTCTAAGATGAATTATTCTTTCAGCATTCGCAGTTCATTTAATGTGCGCAATAGGAATAGGAGCCGGTTCTCATAGATTATGGACTCACCGATGTTTCAAAGCAAAGACGCCCCTGCGCGTCTTACTGATGTTATGGCAAACCATGGGCTTTCAGGTAACACACGTCTTAGCCTCAGTAATATTAAAGATTGTATTTTTCTTCTTATCCTACTTTTCAATCCGAAAATGTACATAGTGGGACTTTTATAGCGGGCGACTAATGAGGGCGAAGCCGCAGATTTTACCAAGTAAAAGAATAAGAAACACCTACGTGTGGCATTTAGTTGCCCTAAGATGGAAATATAATGATTATATTAGCAATAATGATCTTATTACTTTATTTATATCAGCAATCTACCACCTAATAGATCATAATATATTTGTCATATACATAATGAAATATTAACCTTCAAAAGAATTTCTATTTTCTACATATTACAATCATCTTTATCATCAAAGAAAGTAATTAATGAACTATCGTGAGAAACAATTGGGAAACTAGAAGAGATCTGAACGATCGATATATTTAACCCGTGATTAACGTAATCTTTTTTGTCTTCGAGTCTGATATAAATTATCGTAATGAAGAAAGTGACAAAACAGTGATTTATTAAAATAATAATTAATAAGCATTGTTTTTAGTATGCGAGTGCGTGTTTATATCTTAGTATTGTATCTATAATTTATCGTCACATTTCTCTGGGCAATAAAACGGCCGGCAATAGTTACACTTTCATTACAATAAAATACTTCAAACTTACAATGCTATTTTTGCGTAATAAATCATTGTTGAAACGAATCACTCGACCAACTAAAAATACCAAAAGGAAAATATCATATAAAAATATTTATTTTCAGCATCCCTGTAAACTAATTACAATGGACAATGGAATGAATGTAGATCCACTGTATACATGCGGGGCATATTGCTGATAATTAAAATTATTTAAAACATTTTTATAACAAACTAGCTTTTGCTCGCGGTTTCGCCCGTGTGAATGAGTTTTCCTGGATAAAAGTCCCACTATATATTTTCCCGGGATAACCTATAACCTTCCCAGGGTCTTAAATTATCTCCATACTAAATTTCGTTTTGTCATACCACGTTTTATGTCTGGTCCAACGGAAACGGGATAAAAAGTATCCTATGTCCGTCTCCTGGTTCGAAGCTACCTTCCTACCAATTTTCAGCTAAATAGGTTCAGCTATTCTTGAATTATAAATAGTGTAACTAACACAACTTTCGTTTATATATATAGATTTGTAGTTTTGGATAATTTTCCCTAGGACTGTATATTCGAATGGGCTCGGGACCACCGCACACACCATAAGTACGCCGACACGGATGCAGACCCTCACAACGCTGAGCGTGGCCTGTTCTTCTCGCATATGGGCTGGTTGTGCTGCAAGAAGAGCCCCGAGGTTCTAGAAGGTGGGAGAAGGATTGATCTCAGCGACCTATACGACGATCCCGTTGTTATGTTCCAGAAAAAGTAAGTAATTTTAAAGAAAGCGACTTATTAAGATGACGGGTGAAATGCTAAACAGTAAATACTTTATAATTAATTAGTGTATGCTCTAGCTATCTAGTTATTATTTGGAAGAACGATAATAACCATCAAGCCAATGATTTGGTCATATCGCCTCCCATAATTCATTGTTTTAATATAGTAAATTTTTCCATAGAACTTACAAGCTGTGCTATAAAAAGAAAACTACGATTTTTAGAAATGGCACTTTGTTGTATTGCTGGTTGATTTATAAGATATAAAAAATATCAAAGACTAAAAGCGTTGTTATGCGTACCCATATTATAATGTTCAGTATAATACTTATTGAGCGTCCCAAGTAGTTTGGATATGACTTTAATGGCCAAAGTTAAGTCTCAAAAGTACCCTAAATCTTACTCATGTAAGTCTGTTACACGCGTACTGTTACACTGCATCACATAAAGTCTTACAAGTAAACATTTTATTTTAATTACAACATTTTTAAAATATATTAATTCATATTATAAAACAAAGTCCCCTTTTCTGTCTGTCTGTATCTTATCGATATTCTCAAACCTACTAAACGAGTTTTTATGAAATTTGATATGGCGATAATTTGAGACCCTGGGAAAGTTACAGGGTACTTTCCATCCTGGGAAAATATATACCGGGACTTTTATCCCGGAAAACTCCTTCATACGGGCCAAGTCGTGAGCTAGTGCATTATAAAACTTAAATACAAATACAAAATAATTTTTGGATGAAACTTTTTACGTTAACAAACAAAAGACTATACACGGATTCTGTTACGCAAGATAATACTGAAACAAGTTAACGCTAATGGGGATGGAAATAGGACAAATGTACATAACGATAGTAGGTAGAACTATAGTTATCATCCGTAACGACTACACCCATGGCAAGCTAAGCCTTTGACGAACGTTCACTGCGGATGTTCCCCAGGATTACAAATTAAGATGCTCGTACATTGCTACATGTATTATTCGCAACAACGTGGAATTATGTGATCCGTTAATAACAAAGCGATTGTTATAATAATGATGTAGGTTGGATTCTTCAGTTAAATTATGTCTGAAGAGTTAAGTGTAAGTCGAACGAATACTGAGAACTGATTGCAGATCAAGACTGGTTTATAAATTTTACCTCTACTTCCTCTTATCAGGTTGTATATTAATAATAAATTTAAAAAAAATCTTTATTCAAATAACTCCATGTATCTAACCGTTTGCTTATAGATCCCGAATTAGAGTTAAATGCTAATGCGGACTTTTGCCTCTTTTGAAATATTTATATTAATCCATAATATTATGACGAAACAGATCATATTAAGTATATTTAATGTAGAACTCATTTGCTTATGTATTATTACGTAATAATATTTGTTTATTATCTAAATTCTATATGTTAAATAAAACATATCAGAAATATATGTAAGCATCAAGCGAACATGCAAGCGAACAGGTGGAAAAACGCTGTTAATGGAATTTATTCATTTTTAAACGAATTTTCTCCCACGCCTCTATAAAATCGAATTATGTGGTCACAGCGGTAGTGGGCGAAAAGGCTACGGAAAAGTGTATTAAGGATAGAAAGCTTCTAGGACGCGACAGAACAAGTGTAGGTAAACATTAAAGGTCAAATGATTAACTGAATTATTTTCTTAAAACTGATGTATAATATTTCGCCTCAATCGAATGAAATTTGTCTTCTTTCGTAAGTGATAAAATCGGCAAACCAAAAAACAAATTAAACTAACGTGTAACTAAAAACTTCTTCGGATTATGTACCTATAACTAATTTGCCTGCACAAACAATTCTTAAGTTATCATCATCATCATATATCATGGTTAATAATAAATCGGATTGGAAGAGTTCACATGAATGGTGCCGAATATAGTGGTAGGACCGTTACTCAGTTTCGCTCTGAAGTGCGATATCAGTTGAAACGCTATCAAATTAAGGTCAGCATCTTAAGATATTCGCCATTTTAACATCAGCTCAAATGATATCTTAAGTTACAATATGTGACCAATTTCGACATCTCAGTTTCGTTTATTTAACCGCTCAAACCCAGCTGAAAACAAGCTCATGACAACTTAACCTTTATTTATCATATAATTCAATATATTAAATGTCTACTTGAGATCCTACTCAAAGTTGAGATCGATTTTAATGCGGCTCTAACTCTCAAAGAGTTTCTTTGACACCTAGATTTTTTTAAACTTGTATCATATGTAACACTTTAATAGAAAGATAAATAAAATGATACAATGTCAAGTACAAATATATTTATATTTATAGGCTATTATTTACACTATTCGAAAACAAAGTTAACTATACTCTTTTTTTTTTTTTTTTGTTTTCGCGGAGAAAGTGTCTTATGACTACCGCTCAGCCTTCGTGGGGGGCGACTGAGCGGTTATGTTGGGGTCACCGTGCCTTACGACCCGGCATTGCGCCGCCTGGATTTGATGTCGACCTTCAGGCGACCGCCGGGCCGAGTCCCTAACCTATGTACAACGCACGGCATACCAACTAAAACTCCGCGGTGGCCCTCTTCGGCGCATTAGGGACGACTGCGAGCTTCCTCTGACGGAAATGTCTAAGTCTGCTTCCACAGCCGCCCCTGCAAAGTTAACTATACTCTAATGATTTCTTATGTTTACGCGAATGTTAGTCGTTAAAATTAAACTATTTTTCGGATTTTGTCGCGGTTTTAATATTTTAGTTTGTTGGTCATCCACCTCCGTGATCACGAAGACTGCAAAGAAAGCTTCGAAACATTGGGAGAAAACTAAAATATCAAAACCGCGATAAAATCCGAAAAATAGTTTAATTTTATTTAACTATACATACTCTGTCTATAAATTAGTATAGCTGAAAAATCGACCAGAGAAACACTTAAGCATCTCTTCATTCACGATAATTGACCGAAATCTTTTGTTAATGCAGTAAATTATTTAACGCTATTAATAGAAAAGGAGTAATACCTATTACAGAAAGTGTATTTCACAACTACATTGTGTCGACCAATAAATATTGTGCTTGCAGGCATTTTATTTTCAACTCTCGTTTTATTTCAGGCACTACATGAAAATGATGCCGATACTGTGTTTTGTTTTACCGACTGTTATTCCAGTGTATTTCTGGAATGAGACTTGGTTGAACGCATTCCTGATTCCGACAATTCTGCGTTATACCTGCGGCATTAATGTTGTGTGGAGCGTCAATAGCTTCGCGCATACCTTCGGATATAGACCTTATGATAAGTAAGACTATATTTAGTTTCTAACTCTAGCTTTACCCGAGACTTCAAAATCACCAAGAGTCTTAGCCATTAAAAAAATATTTCTAAAGACGGTGTTAATAATATGCAATCTTGTTTGCATAAATCAGTAAATCTGAATTTTAATATGATTTCCATTACCTTCCACTTAAGTGCAAGTAGGCTAGCACACTAACTAGTTTGGTGGATTACATAAATTCGCGAATAATCCAGGAAGGGCATTGAGCATAATTAGCAGTTAAGATCAAGATTGCCTCCGTATCTGGGACAACGGTTGCCATGATGCTCTTCACTTAACATAATATCTAATATAATGTTCTTTGTGCCTGAATATTTTCTTAATTTTCATATATCAGCTTTTGATCGAAGTAAATAAACTGTAACCGAAGTGTAAGAAGTATCTTTAATCATAATTTCCAATTTTTCAAGAAAATTATTAAGTATAGAGACAACAATTAAACAATTTAGACTTTTCCAATCAATTATTATTCGAATTAGATACAATTAGACAAGACCACTTCATTCACAAAACACCCACTTCTAAATAAAAATGTAATCATTAAAGTAAGTATTGTGTTAAAGGCGTCCAAGGGCTAGGAGGGTAAGCATACGTTTAAATGTATTGTTAGAATTATTTAGCATTAAACATCTCCGTACATTGTGCGCCCTATTTCACATATAATTGATTCCATTGTTATGGTAGATCCGATAGAAACGAGCTGCGATCATTTGCCTATTATCTATTGGAATATTGCTTATCCAGAATTTAAAACTAAGTATATATCGATGGTTGAAATATGACTTCAACATTTTCTAAGAGTGTTACATGATTTAAGTATCATTTTTTTATTAAATTAGTTTTGTCAGTCATTGTTCATTCAGCCTCGTTGAGTATAATTTCGCTCATTTTATTGTATAGCTGTTGGCTAGCCTCAAAAATCAGCTACTGAGGTAAATAAAATTAGTAATTAAAATTACTATGAGTAATTAAAAATTACTATTCTATGGATGTCTTGCAAAAATAATCGTATTATTATCTGAATATACAGTTATTGACACAGTTTTGCACAACTGATATAACTTATCTCATCAGGTCACTGAACCCTCGCGAGAACATCGGCGTGTGGCTGATCTGTGTAGAAGGCTTCCACAACTACCACCACACGTTCCCATGGGACTACCGCGCCACTGAACACCCTTTATATAATATGCTCACACCCACCATCATGTTTATTGACGCCATGGCTATGGTATGTATCATGTTTTATGTCAGATGGCTTTATACAATCATCAATTACATCTATGATGGTATTTTCGTTATAATTGTGTAGATATGTAGTATGCATATAGACAGAATAAAGATACCAATAATATCATGAGGTAAAGATGTATGTAGCTATTAATGGGCAATTAGAAAAAACGAAGATACTTAATAAGAGACAAATAAACTTCAAAGTATTTCTTTTGGAGTGAAATATTATACCAGTATGGTAGAGTAGAATATGGTTATTTTATCATTAAAACATTTTACAGAATCAAATAGATTCTACTAAAATATAACAATCGCTGAGAAATCTCTAATTTAAAATAAACAGTGCCTTTTTTTGAAAAAGTCGGACTGTCGTCTCGCTGCTTCCACAGTATGCACAAAAAGTAGTTATAGGTATAGAATTGATGCAAAGCTTACAGTAGTACCAACGGCCACCCGAGCGAAATTCAATAAATAGCATCGAAGTTCCCGGCGAATTTCTCCGAACATGCAAATCCCTTATGGGGCAGACATATTGTCTCTAAACTCCAACAAAATGTACTTGTACAAATGCAAATACAGAACATAAACATCGAATCTTTGCCAAAGTGCTTGAAACACTCAAAATACGATTTAAATGCCTTGTACGTACGAGGCGTTTTAATGAATGATATATTTACTTGTGTAAATTGTCATTATTAAAACACTTGTTCGCTTGTTCTATCGATAAGAATCTTACCGTAAAAAACCATTGGCTAAATATGCCTCTATGCAAATCCTACAAAATTTGAGACATGGTTTTATTAGTATTAGCCAAAACCCACAATGTATTTTGAGGTAAGCTGCATCGTGCAAAGGAATACGCATGGCTAGGTTTCAAATTCTCGGTCATAACGAATGCCCAAATAAGAATTTGTGGCGAGTTTCTATTTATTAATGACGATGATGAATGTAAACATTGTAAACTTTTTAAGATTAGAGTTACAGCATAATAATAATGAGTGGAGATACGTAAAGACAGTGATTAGAATTCTTAGAAAATTCCCCGAGAGTACATCCTCTACAAGATTACTTTTAAATAATAGTTATGCTTATTAAACCTTATTCTTATTATACATATATTCTTAATATATATACCTTATTTTATCGACTTTATGCATTGCTTATTATTTAGTCTATTTATTTTCTAGTCATTAATATTATATAGCACTGAATCAATTCCAGCGTAATATTAAAACTGCTAAACTTTACCGTCAATTATATTAGACTATGTTTTTTCTTCTAGATTTGTTACTTACATAGGTAACAAAATATATGATTACTTTACATATTTCTAAAACTGACGGATCGTTTCCAATGTATTAACTGGACATCTATTTACTTCTTTTTAGATTGGTCAAGCTTACGACTTGAAAACAGTATCGCCGGAAATCATAAAGCAGCGTACACACAGGACCGGCGACGGCACCCATCATCTGTGGGGGTGGGACGACCCGGAATTCAACGAAATGCTCAAAAAGCAATACGCCAGCGTCAGCCACAGGGAGAGTAAATGCGCCTAACATTCATTATTGTGATTAATTGAGACTATTTATGGCTAAGAAAGTTAGATTATATATACCTATGCTACGTTTTGTTTTTTCGGAAAGTCAATAAAATATAATAAAAAAAGATTGTGTTGTATAAATTATGATCCATTGTTATAATCATTATTTTTATACTAAACATATAAAGAGCTTTCGTACGTGTAATACACCTCGACAAAATTCAGGCATCACATAACCTTAATTATATTTCTTAAAATATAACATTAGCAACCCATTACATTTTTAATCTATTCCTACTGGGATATTATATTATTTATCCTTGATTAAGTATATCATAACGTATCTTAAAATCCTTATATCATTGAGTAACACAGAACTCTCCACGCTTATAAATATTATTTACAGCACTAGTAAATTAAAACAAATAGAAAATATATTTTTCATAGTGAATACGCAGCTGGCGGCGTCGTAAGCGATAAGCGAAAATCGATATTGGCCTCTTCCATTAGCGAAGTATAATTAATGCAATGCAATCATATGCTTACTTGCCACCGACTGTTACATTTGTAAATTACTTACGTATAAAACACTCAATACGGGACCCTCCTCTGAACGTCTATTTATGTTTCTACATGACGACGTGTTTAATATTATTTTATTTAAAGTTCGCTGAACTTATGACCAATTAATAGAGGAACATAAACAAAATCATGTTAAGTTAGTTGCTTTGTGGAGTCCTCTGTTTGCAAAAAATTAGCTAGTCAGGTAGTAACAAACTTTATTTACATTTTTAATTCAATAATTTATTGAACATCTGAGAGCAGAGTGACACTGTGTTTTGAGACTTATTTCCAGTTACTTAGTATACCTTAATAAGTACAGTATCAAATCAAGAAAAAAGGAAAGAATTTCCTATATTAGTCGATTGTAATTAACAATTTACAAGTATTGTGTACATTAAAAACTAAACTATACCCACTATCGAATAAAACATTTTGGAGATTGGGCGATTAGTAGGTAGGTACCTACTACTGAGCTTACGAAATAAACCTGAGTGCGAATTTTAAATACCTCATCAGGTATACTAGAGGTAATAACAGAATCTGATATCCTCACTGTCATAGGTTCGACTCCTAGGTTAAAAACACTCTTGTGTATAAGTAGTATTATGGCGTTATTGGAAAATATAATTGGACAGTAGATAAATATCATTTAAATCAAATTTCATTTTGCTTATAAATAAAGAGCTTATTTTATTGGTGCTCTAAATCAATAGGTAATTAATACCCCTTAGTTAAACATTAGTAATGCATCATTTCTTTTAAAAAATATACAAAATGCCATGTGCTACAAAAATAATACAAATATTGAATGTTGAAATGTTTTCTTTATAAAACACGCCTGCTGAGCAAGGATTTGCACGGAGTCCCCCCTAAGCTTAGTTGAAATAGGTTGTCGAGTTTGTAGAAAATTTCACAAATATTCTCATCTCAAATCCACGGGTTATGAGTGTTATGATAACAAACAGGAATTGAATGTTTTCAGTAGTATCAAGAACATAGAATTCATTTTTACCTGACCGCTGACTGCTGATTTTCTAATGTAGGTACGTATCTCAAATTACTACCTCATGACAATACAATCTTAATAGTAGTATTAGAACGTTCAGGGCCATGTAGGTAGAGCTTAAATAAAAAGCTCTGCATGACACTGAATGAATTAACAGCGCTTTGAATTCTACTTTTTTTACAAACTTTCGTTAAACTTGCAATGTTTGTATGTATGTCTGAGTTCTTGCCATCTTGCAACTGAATTTTGAAGCAATTGTCCTCAACCGTCTAATATAAAAATTTTGTATATACGTTTAGTTTACATAACGATGCAAAGTTAGCTAAGTGATGTCATTCAAAATCCAGTATAGCGGATGGCCGAAGATGACGGATTAGTTATTTTTTCGCACACTTAAACTAAAGGATTTGTTGAGAAAAATATGAATAATAAACTGACGTCGGCGTTTAACCCTCCGAGGAGATGATGTACTACTGGCCAGCTAAACGATAAAAACTTATCGGGTTCGTGTCTTAACGAATATCAACCTATACCCTAATATAATCTTTTATCAAAATGCCCTTAAAAGAAGAAAATAAAGTTTATATTGAATCAAATTTTGTTTTAAACTTCGTAGAGACAAAAGCTTATCGCAAGATTTACTTTTGTCAAAATAAAGATACATAATTATTTTATAATATGCACACTATATAAAAACTTGTTTGTTTGATTTTTTTTTTTTTTTACTATTTATGTTTGTAAATATTTCTATTTTATATTGGCACGGCAACACGACTCTATTATTAAATGACATATCTCATTGAAAAACATTCCCCAGGAATTGTACTCCTTCAAACCAAATACAATGTAGTGCTTACATTCTTGCTGCCTAGGTGTGGGAAGTAGACGGTTATAGCTTAAGATCCATTTTTCATTAATTTAATACGACGAAATTTTAAAGGCCGAAATATCCATGCATATTAATTATTTTTACGTTTTTCTTTCAACTGCGAGAACTAATCACTAACTAGACGTGAATTTAAATTCTTTACTTGTCAATACTTGTTTAGTTACCCAGATTAAAGGTGAAACAAAATGTATGAAAAATTGACCTTAAGCTATAACCTTAAATTGGTTCCTACGTACCCGGGCGTTCCTACTCTCGCATAGAAATATATTATTCTTAGGTAGGTATGTCTCGTGCGAGGTTCATCAAACATCAAAAGTATTTTATTTTGATTATATACCTACGTGTTTTGATTATGTATTTGTTTATTGAATCTATAGATGAAATGTAGCTCCTATCTGAAGTAAAATTCTAATTGTTAATGCGGGGAATTATGCATGCAATTTTTTCCAGGTAATTTTTATTGAGGGTGGCCGGCAATAATAAATAATATACATACCAGAGGTGAAAAACAGGATATTGTATCTTATGTCTGTCTTTTATATTCCCTGTTAATGGACAGGGAGGGGATGCACCATGTGAGAATTTCCTAATAGATACAGTAAAATTAATTCGCTAAAATCAAAGCTCAGCCCTACCAAATATTTATTTCTCATAAGTGTGTCTTTGTGGAAATAATATGTAGGTTAATCAAACACATCAAACAGTATAGTTTGAGTTTGGCAACATTCCAGCTATATCTTGACAAAATATCATGAAAAGATACATTTTTAGAATGGCTGTATGTTATATTTTTCAATGCCATAAAAAATATAAAAATAATCCTTGATATATTTTAATGTCAATTTGAATACGTAAGACTAGGCAGTATGGTCGTAAGACTATAGCCTGTCCTATAAGGACGAATTATAAAAAAAAAAAAAAAATGTCAATTTGACAATTTCAATTTTGACATTTCACGACCACTTCGTTTATCTCTGACGATCACTTTACCAGCTGACGCTGTATTCTTGTGTGTTTACATTTTACAAATACTATAAATATTATTCTTGTTTCGATCAAAACTACTCTATGCGTTAAAATTGTTCCTTCGAAATGTTATCATCTCTTATCAAGGAACATCAAGCTAAGCAAGCAGCTAAGAGAGTTGTACAAGGTAGATATTGACCAATTGATTAAAAACTAAATCATCTCGTTACTACACTCATTCAGTGATTTTTATTCCTTTTATTATTACAGAGCAAAAACGAAAAGAATGTATAGCTGCTGCCAATGACCTGACTCAAGCATTAGTAGACCATCTTAATGTTGGGTAAAAAAATATATTTTATTGTTGTATTAAGTATATTTTTTGAGCTAATAATATAAT
Organism: Manduca sexta; assembly: GCF_014839805.1. NCBI lineage: Eukaryota > Metazoa > Arthropoda > Insecta > Lepidoptera > Sphingidae > Manduca > Manduca sexta. The sequence goes on from NC_051128.1 coordinate 8,309,339, forward strand.
TTCTTCTGCTGTTTTTACTGTGTTTTAACAAATTGTAGAAGTATTTGTAATTTTCAACTTATCTTTGTTTATTATAGTAAACTAGTTATTAATTATTTTATTAGTGATGAAAAGAAGTACCTACTTTACAGCATGGCACAATATAGCTATTAAAATAATGTATACTTACTTACTATGTAATTATTTGGAAATAGTGCCTGATATGGTGATAGTGGGTGACTGCTATCTTTGCATGGGATAAAATATACACAATGACAAGTAGGCACCTTTGCCTACCCTTTTAGCGTGTGTATAAACATCTGTTTGTCTGACCCTTTGGAGCAATTTGTTAGAACTTAAGTATTTTTCTGTTTCAGTGTGGCACAAGCATACTTAAACCAGAAAAACTTGATGCCGAAGCAAAGTCATTACACCAAGGTGCAATAAACTTTGCAAAACAGACACAACAGTGGCTGGCCCTGGTTGAGAATTTTAGCAGTGCTTTAAAAGAAATTGGAGATGTAGAAAATTGGGCTCGTAGTATTGAAAATGACATGAAAATTATAACAGACACATTGGAAAAAGCTTATGAAATGACTCATGAACAACCTAGTAGTAGTCAGTAGTTTATTTATTTTAAATTACAAAAAATATATTATATTTAAAGTTCCCACACTTGTATAAAACAACATTTTCAAAACTAAATTAATATTCCTTGCATAATTTATGAAGCCAAAATTTGTATAAGAATAATTGATGCTAATGAGACATTTGCAAAGAGCATTTGTAATATTATGGAAAGATGTTTGAATCATGTAAGGCTTATTGTTATTAAGTTTAATTGGTAAGTTTGATTTGCCACATGAGTGTTTCAAGGCACACCATTACTTTAATTAGTATGTGGTATTTTAAGTAATGTGAGCAGTTTAGTCATCAAAATGCTGTCAATAAGTAATAGTATTATTTTAAGGAAATTATGTATAAAGTGAAAATAGGCTAAGATAACACTAATGGCAATATTACTGGTTATTTCACTTTTTTGGCTCACAGCTTTAAGAAATCAAAATATAACATAAAATGGTATATCCCTTTGTAACAATGTATTTTTTTTAAAAAATAAATAAATGCCTAAACTTTATAAGTTACCTTGTGATTTTAAATTTCAAGGGTACTTAAATATAAATGCCCAACAATTTTAATATCCATATCAAGGTACAGAATATTGTGTAGAAAGAAAACGAGACTTATCTTGGAAAAATAAAAATTGCAAAGTAGGTAAATTATTGAAAAAGTTAATTTAAACAAGTAAATAGAAAGAAGTGTTTCTCTAATTACATATCCTTTCATTATTAAATAAATTAAGAAGGTAAATCGTAATAAATACTTAAACTGTGTGAAACAGAATAAATTCCGGATCTGAATTCAGAAGGCTCGCCATCGCCAATTTTTACATAATGAAAAATTTAAGAATCATTCACTCACGGAAATATTCTGCACGTGTGTAAGGTAATGCAATTTTTTATGCAATCCGGAGCGTTCTGGGTTCAGATTCTGAATTCAGAAACGGAATTTCCGTATGTATAAGCCGGCCTAAGTCCAAATGCCAAAATTCAAATTTGACATTTGACAATTGTGTAATTGATAAGTAATAAGTATAAATAGATTGATAAGGATCAATAATTTATATTATACAGTCAACTTTGAGCTGATAACGCGTAGTGCGGACTACAAACTGCGAAGCATTTCTAGTGCTAAGTGTAAGCTGGGTGCTTGCGGTATTAGTCGCACGAACATTATATTTAGTAGTGCATTTTATTTACTCGCGTGTCTCTAGCGCACTGTTCACTGTTCAGTCAGTATTCGGCACTGATAGTGTAATATTGTATCATCAAATTATATATTTCTTTACATTTTAATTCCTAACTAAAAATGTCGTACGATTCAACTCCTAGAGTTCTGTCAATTCAGAGTCATGTGGTACATGGATATGTAGGCAATAAGAGTGCTGTGTTCCCTTTACAGGTACGTTTAATTAATATTAACTTAGCAAACTATAACACGTTTAAAATTCAAAACTGATGAGTATACATTTTTCATAGCTATAGGTGCTAATTCATTTAAAAATCTAACAAGGATGTTCTTTTGAGAATTAAATTAACTGACCAATATTTATAGCATTAATATTGTTAGAAACATAAAAGCTCATAGCTCAAGCCAACATTTTCGTTTAAAACTATTAGCAAGATATTTTCCGGGCAGATAGTGTAACATTGATTTAATTGTATCAAATAAAATGTTAGGTTTTTTTGTATGACCTTGCTGTTTTATTATGGCACCGAATATACCAATTAAAATATGTTCTTGGTTCAACCTTGCGATGTTTTTATCAGTTTATAAATTTAAACAATGCTCAGTGACTTTAAAAAATCTTAATGGAATAAGAAAGTTTTTAATGTGTTGACTAATATACTATTATTAATGATACTCTATCATTGCAGGTTCTAGGATTTGAAGTTGATTTCATCAACACTGTTCAGTTTTCCACTCACACAGGATACAAACACCTTAAAGGAACTATGTTACAAAATAAAGAAATGGAAGAAATTGTAGAAGGTCTCATTTTAAATGATGTGGACTACTACACACACTTTTTGACTGGTTATTCAAGATCACCGGAATCATTAAAACAAATTGCTGAGGTCATTAAAAAATTGAGAGCAAAAAATCCAAACCTGACCTATGGTATGTGATACTGATCACATTTAAGTTAATTATAATAACTAGTATATGCAACTCATTTGTCATGGGTAAAATTGATGGCATCATACATTAAAAAAAGGTATACTAATAGTAAGTCTGTGAATTTAAAAAGCGCATGTATTAAGTATAGTATAAATAAGAGTTTTCAAATTTTCGGTGATTAATATTTTTACATTGATGAGTTGAGATCATCAAAATATAAACCTTTAAATATAGGCCCCTCATATTAAGCTATTGCTTAATGTTAAAATGGTACTTAATAATATAATTTACTAGGGTAATAAAAGGGCTTTTGGGAACATAAGTCCCACTACATACTTATCTGAAAAAAAGTAGCTTATGTCCATGTTATAGTTTAAATTTACTCTGTACCAAATTTTATCAAAATCAGTTTAGTATTTTAGTTGTGAAAGTATAACAGGCAGGCAGGCTGACCTTCGACTTTCGCAGTTATAATGTTAGTATAGGTTGTGGTTCAAGTTTTTATATCTGAAACTACTGTTGTTATTGTGTAAATTATTTCACTAATGAGAAGGTAGATTACATACATTACATCCACATTCTATTCACCCCAAGAACGGCCTTTAACCAGTGTTAAAGGCCGTTCTTGGTCAGTACCAAGATGCAGTCAAAAGATATTGGATAGTAGTTAATACAATTGTTTAGTCAATAAAAGAGTATTGCTTCACATATTTTTGTTTCCCGACAAACAAATATTTAAAATCATGTACAATTAAAATAAATATATTTTGATGATGATGCTAGTAATGAGCCAATTTAAATATGTTATTTTGTCATTGCATGGCATTGAGAAATATTTGCCTGTTCAATAATGTACAATTAATTCACTTTGCATGATCCACCATATTTCCGTTTATGAATAAAGATACCATGTATACACCTATAGAGGTGAAATCTATTTTGTTTCTTTGTTATCATGTTTGTAAGCGTTTTATCCATTACGGAACTTATTACTTTTATACAGTTCAATAAACCTATTTTAGGTTTAATCACTTGATTTCGGGGATATGTAATTTGAATCATACATAGACGGATACAGAGCATCATGGCTTTGTCCCTTTTCCGCGATAAGCAGAGGTGTAATATGGTCTTTAATGCTGGGAGTGCCCATCTCGCAAACTATATTAAGTCTTGTCACCATGTAATAGATTCCAAATTTCGAACTGATACTGAGAAGAAATACAACTACACCACAGAGTAATGGACAGTTGAATTATAATAAATAAATAATAATTGTAAGAAAAAAAAGCAAACAGATTATACATAATTCACATAATCCATGCAATCTATACCAATTACCAACTATGCCTATTACAATAGGCGGTCTTATCGCAAGAAGCGATCAATTTTATCTACACAAGGGTTATTTGTATATGGATGGAATCAAATGATGAGTGATAAACAGTGGTGAATCGAGCGCTGTACTTACATTTATGTAATTCCACGACATAACTGATAAGATGATATTATATTTGTTTCTGTTTCTAGAACCTAAATCATGATTTCGCCTTAGTTCTTGACGGTTGATGGAAGTATCATAACTAATAACTGAGTACGTTATTTATCTATTATTGTCGTGTTTTCTGTGTCAGAAAATATGCAAGGGCCGCACGACCTACTTACGAATCGTTTCACAAGTGTCAATTCACTTTAATGATCATCTACAAACGATGACCTTGTGTAGCATGACTAAATTAATTGTACTCGCATTATCAATCTATCAAGCGAGTGCTTGATAGTTCGTTGGAGTCATCAATATTATATGGAGACATCGGTTATCAAACAATATTAACAGAGAAATAATTACTAAAATATAAATTACTAAGATGGTGAAGTACGACATCGTTATGTAATAACTTTATTCCTTCCTAGCCGGATTTCGGCCACGGCGGCCAATCTCAACGGAGATCAGCCACGCAGGAGATATTATAGTGCACAAGTGTGTACGTAATATACAAGTGCACTTTCTGTTCCTTCACTTTCATAATCCAGTGAGAAGACCATCCAACATGACCGGAGAGAGATCACGCGTAGGACCAACAGCTTTACGTGTTTAATATACATAGTATAACCCATATAATAATGATTATACAAGCATAGATAAACCTATACGTTTATTGTTCCAGTTTGCGACCCGGTAATGGGTGATAACGGTAAAATGTATGTCCCCGAAGACATCTTGCCGGTGTACAGAGATGTTCTCGTTCCTTTGGCCGATATCATCACACCGAATCAGTTTGAAGCTGAACTGATGACCGGAATGCCTATGAAGGACTTAGACGGAGCTCTAAAAATTATCCAGGCCTTGCATGCGAAGGGCGTTAAGACAGTGGCTCTTTCCAGCACGGAATTAGGTGATGACAACACAATGATTGGCATGGCTAGTTCTGGAGGTTAGTTAATTAGTCATTTGTTTAATTTTGCATACTAATTATTAAGATTTAGCAGTTTTCAAGTATTCCCGCCGGTTGAGGATGCTTTTAACGGTGTCTTTATCAAGAATGTCAGATATCTGACATTCAAAGGCAAAGTTCGGTAAATCCGGCTTTTCCATCCACATTCGCCTTATATTTATATTCTCTTTGTCAGTCTCTTATCAACCATCTATGAAGTTATTACAAGTTTTAATATACCTGATCATTTTTCAATTCTTTTTTTTATGTATTAGCCTTCAGAGATAAAAGATTTTGTCCTACCGTTACGTCGCCTATCAATAATACAACAAATGTCTATGTAAAATTGTATTGTCTTGCAATCAATATTTTTTATCTACTACGTAGGTATTATTTATAATGAGAATTAGGTACCGCCAATTACTAACCACATGGTTTGCGAGAAAACTTCTAAAATACTATAAATATATTATAACGCGTAAGATATGTTTAAGATAACAACATTGTAGACTTATTACTTAAGAATATTAAATATGATAACTGTTGTGAGGCCGTAAGAACAAGGACATAAACAAGTTAATGCGTACACATATAGTTACTAATTATTTTATTAATAAACAACTATATTAAAATTTCAGATTCGTGCTATAAAATAGAAATACCACAATGTGACTCAAAGTTTACTGGGACAGGAGATGTGTTCTCTGCATTATTTTTGGCGTGGTACCACAAAACTAATAGTGACGTTAAATTAACTCTCGAAAAGACTATCGCTACACTCCAAACAATAGTTAAGGATACGTATGAGAAAGCTAGAGGTAAGTATTTTTTTATAGACATTATAAATTCATGATTTGATATTCCATATATGGTAGACTACGTGTTGCTCGCGACTTCACCTGCGTGAAAGCCTTTCCAGTTACAAAGGTTCTTAAATCACGATGGCAATCTATAGCGCCATCTACTTCGTGAATCAGATAAACAATGGAAATATTTCCTCTATCAAGAAATTACCGAAACAAAACGTAACCTACAAGTTAATGCAGGACATTATCTATTCGTCTGCCAAAGCCAAATACGTTCGGGGATTTCTGTATTTACTTCTAAACATTTTCAATAACTTTTGCATTTATCTAATATGAATAAGATAAGTAAGATTAAGTACGATAATATATATGCTTCATCATAGTGACTTGCGTCGCTCCGGTGCTAAATAATGAGATGTTCCTATTTAAATTAATTTTAAACGCTTGGGCCATGCATAACTGTGATCTACTGGCACTTACTATAATAAACGACTCCAACCTTAATTTTCAATTTGATATCGAGAAAGAACAAATAAAAAAAATTGCATTTGTAAGCATAAAAAAAACTGTTCTGATTAGTCCATTTTAGTGATCGATCGAAAAAATATTGAGAATTGAAATCTGCAGTTGATCAAATATTGTGTTTAGGTCCGATCAATTATTGTTGTAACTACTTATACAACATAAGTGAATTTTTCGTTGTACGACCCTTGGACGCGTCGGTCAATAGGTCACTACGAACTACTATCTATCGTGAATAAAATAACATAATTTTCGTTTCAGTTATTCAACCGACCGGTGAAATCTCTCCGAAGCTTAGAGAGTTAAGATTGATCCAAAACAAGGCCACAATTGAGGACCCGGTTATCGAGATTAGAGCGACGAAAATTTAATGATAATAGCAAATAGTACCTAAATCATAGAACTCAATGTGCAATGACGCGTGGTTACAAGAAACAATATATAAAGACAATATTAATTTACCTGTATAGTATAAATCTTGTTGATGTAAGTGGCGTAGCTATGCAATTTATGTTAAAGAATTCAAGGGGTGAATAAAGGTATTTTATAAGTATTTGCACACATCCGTGCACATTTTTACCTCGGGTACGCCAATAGATTTAAAAAATCATATCTATTTTGTATATAAATCGGTTATAACTTGTAATATAGTCGGCTAACCTATAACTATGAATTTTAAATATCTTAAGGCCTCACCACACTACGCCACGGAGAGTTGGAAGCTAAACCGTTTATATTATGGCACCGTTTAGAATACAATTGCGTTCGCGTACTTATAACACAAATTTTACTTGCTTTTTTTGATTGCTTTGAACAACAGCTTGTGAATAGTTACACTGGCTACAATGTTCTTCAAACTTGAACACAAAAGTGAATACACTGCTGCTTGGCGGCAGAAATAGACATTGCGGTGGTACCTACCCAGGCGGACTCTCATATGAGATACTTACCACTATTGTTATTGATTAATTTGTCGTCGAACTTGTACGATATGCGCTTAGTCTGGTGATAACTAAGATTTTATTTATTATTGACATTTATGAATTAAAGACGTAAAACCCCGCTGTGAAGAGCATGATTATGTCGGCTCCACAGTGGTATGAGACCACTGCTCAAAACCAATTCTCATGCTCGTAATGTTTATGGGCTATGGCAATGACTTAATTTTAGATGAACGATTGTTCGTTTGCTGACCTTTGCTATAAAAATGTTTTTTATGAATATTAAAAAGTTAAGTATATTGAATGCCTCCGTGGCGTAGTTGTACTGCATGCGCGGTATGACAGCGCTCTGAGGTCCTAGGTTCGAATCCTGGGTCGGGCAAAGAGATATTTGAGTTTTTCTGCTCCGTATCACCCCGGAGTCTAGAATTTGTGCCCAATATGGCGATAGGCTCGCCCCCTATCACATCATGGGGCGGAACACAAAAATGGAAAAGTGGGTGCCTTAGTTGCGCCTCTGCATACCCCTTCGGGGATAAATGCGTGATGTGTGTAAGTATATTGTCATACCGCGACAATGAGGAGTCTGGAGCATTCCATAGTCGTTAATAACATAACTGTTTAGGTACTGCAATGCTACTGCACCCGAAGTTCAAAATCTATTTAATATCATAGGTATATCGAAAATTTGTTGTTATTGTAGTGTAAGGTTACGCCACTCTTTGTTATCGTAGCAATATTTAGTGACATCTGTTTCTTTGTAAATAGATGTATTCATAAAGTTGACCAATAACTGTTGTCTTCCATTTAAATAGATTTGTCTGTGATATAATGTTATGGTTTGCTTTATGACGAATATTTCTGCACTTAGTTAATAAGTTATTTTAGTTCATCGGACCACTACTTGAAGTATGTGACTTAGTTTTTTATTTATATATGATCATTGCGTGCAATATTTTTATTCTGAAATACATGTTTTGAGCTTAAAACTATCAATCATTTTAACAAAAAGAAACAGCTTTATACTTGATTATAATTGGTTTAATAACAATTAAATTTCATTAATGCAATATATAATACTAAGTATTAAAAAAGCTTTCAAAATCACTCATCTCTACTTTTATATACCACCACCGCTCCTATAGTTAAAACCAATAAAACCATATGATACACCCAAAATATTGAATTATAATATCTCAGTACTACATCGGTATCACTTATAATAAGACATGGCGTTAAATAAATGAGGCAAAACAACCGCATTATCGAGAAGCCAATATCCCAGGGTAATTTTAGCTGAAAACAACAATAATATAATTTTAAGTCACATCACGAACGCTATGGTAATTACACACAGAATCACTATCGCTCAACTAGTCACAGTTTTTTTTATTCAAATGTGTAAGGTACAGCCGCTTTCTCGTCCGGTTTGAAGTTAGTCACAAAGGCCGCATATATCGCATGGCCGCATATGGTTCATATTACAGATAACAAGTCTGTTTCTCAGTGCTGACGGCATTGCAGCCTTCGCAATGCGTAGTCATAGGGCCGTTGTGATTGGCTAATATTGAGATACAACTTGAATCTAGTTATCACAGCAACGCTCCGTCCTTAGATAAATAATATCTATGCATACGGGTGCAAGGCTTTAACGCCACACGTGACATTTCAAGCCACCCGATTGAGCGGCTTCACAGTACGCAAGTTATGCTAATATATTTTTCACAGTACAGTTCACAGTGTTTGTAATTATAAGACAGCGGCAAGGGACGAGATTCGATATTAAATACTTACCTACTACATACCTATCTAGTTCGCCCTTTACCAGTCACGGATTAACGAACACTTACGGCGCCAGTAGTGTCATACAGATCAGCATATTCCGCTTCAAGATGAACGTACACCCACAAAGTAGCAGATATAATAATTTGCTGAAGGGACGGACCACTCCATATTGTCCATGCCAGGAAGGACAATGCGCTCCTATAACAAATTTGAATAGTTACAAATTAATCAATGGGCTCCTTGACCATAACAAGCGCTCATTCTCTGCCAAATTTTGACTAGTGGCAAGTTGATGAGTCTTGGACAATAAAATATTAGATCACTTGTGACTGGAGTGATCATAAGTGATCTAATAACGGAACATAAAACCGGGAAATACCAAAAACCGCTAAAACGAAGATCACTGGTCAAGTTCCGCCCTCAAAGACCGAACTTGACTTTTTGTATTGTTAATTAATTATTACGATGGTTATTACTTAATATGCTGTAAATCATTTAAAAACACAGACTTTATGTCGGAGGCATTATCTACCAGTCTATCTTCGAATGATAGCCACAATGTGGTTAGATTAAAATGTATAATTCGCTTCAACTTAATGCAGCTACCTACCCTATTAAACTTAACATAATATTAAAACCACTTTACCTAACTTCATGGTTGGCTTTAGTCATATTTTTATAAACATACGCCCAAAACCAGTATTGAGTAGGCATATCCCAACTCCTCATTGTATCCTTCATTCTGGGACCAATCAACAACTTTTCGTTTTCGTAGCACTTTAACATTGAGAAGTTATATTCTTGCTGCATTGCTATGTCTGGTGTTGCTGCACTGAAAAGAGTGGGCAAATAAAAACCAGAATTATTCATCTGAATTTTATGTTAAGTGGACTGGTTGCTAGAAATAACGAAGTCCACATAATAAGAGCAAAGACAAGGCAAGAGCAGTTGACCGTATGGCATAGCGCGAAATGGATCGACGATATTATTAAGATCAAAGGTTGAATGAAAAAGAAAAAGTAACATTATATAAGATGGGTGTATATTCAACAGTAATAATTCTGATGGTTTTATAGATAACAGCCCAAAAGAAATCTTAAAAATTAAAATAACTTACGCCAATTTCAACAAACTAAAATGCGCCGAAGGCCCGTACCCTGGGAGTGGTAAACATTTAGCTGGGAAGACTCCAAAGCCAGTTTCAGTTGCCACACTGGTGCATAGCATCATAACAATTTGAAAATGCAGGAAGTACATTATCAGCTGAGGGATGTTATACAGGTATCTGAAGTCTGTCCCATACTCAATATAAAAATCGCCGTCATAGTAAATCTGAATGGAAATACGATGGTAAACATAGGTACCTAGAATACCTACTTTAATTTTTTTTATTTATTAAATTTTAAGTACTTACACCTAAACCCGTAAAGACGTTATATATACGTAGGTTTCTGTACGTCACAAATAAACTTTTACCTCTGGAGAATACTTCATTCGCAATAACGAATATCCAATGCCGCATATAAATGCTTTTTTCAGTTTTTGTTCAGTTATTATCCTGCAGTCACCCAAAACTCCGAAAGGAGTTGTAAAATGATCATTAAAAATTTTCCATCTGTAATATGGACCTGGCGAAATAATGACTACGAATATAAGATATTTTATTGATTATTTCAAATTACTATTTAAAGAAACTAATTTACAAAACTGGACAACTGCAGAGAATTAATTGATTTTAATGAGATTTTTGTTATCTGTTTTTAGCAACGATAACGACTGCAGTTTTTCATTAATCCCCATGTAACTAGTTAGTGCAGTAGACAAGTAAATCTCAAAACAATTCGTGTCATGAAGATTACACACATGTAATTATATAAGATCTTTCGCCTTACAGCCAGTGAAAATTACCTTATTCTAAATACCTAAAAACAAAACCAGATCACCTTTATGAAATCCAATAAAGAAATATGCGTACGAAATTATATCGACAGCAGTTGGTTCCATATTAATGTCATTGTCGACCGAACTTATTTTTACTGAAGACGTTTTTCCCTCTGGTTTGCCCTTGTTAGCCACATACATTTCTGATGCCAGGCCTACCAAACGAAGGGCCATAGTCTGGAACACCCAGATCACATAGACCGTGCTTGATACGTTGAAATGGAGATAGAGGAGGTATAACCAGGTGTATGCCATACTGATTTGATGGACATAGCTAAAAAATTAAACTATTGAAAGAAATTTAACTAAAGAATTTATTAATACAAAAAATAATCGATTGTCCTCAACTCGGCATTAAAATTTTACAGATGGGCGCCATCAGCAGTTATTTAAAATTGGGAAAGCACTAAGAATGTGGATTATCGAAACAATTTGCTGCTGAAGTTTCAGCTAATTTAGTCTTCAAATTGAGATTCAATATAGTAGAGACTGTCTTTTGCATTATCCTATATCCCGCGGTAGGGTATTTACCAAACTTAAATTTAAAACAAATGAAACATAATAGTTAAAAGATTCATAACATGGTATAATTTACCGTCTATCACAACACTTGATTATGATTATGTTTCCCCATACCATCAAAATAGTATGATAAATATAGTGGCCACATAACAAACAAGCCACTAATATTCCCAGACCGGCTCCATAGTTCCTTTTCAAATCGGCGTCTTCTATTTTCTTGTAGTAGCCGCCGAGGGATATGCACAACAATAAAGATGAAAAAAATATTATATCGTCCAACATTTTCTTTCGCCTACCAGTTTGTAAATTGTGTTTACCCCAGAATTTATTTATTGTTCTTAATTTATTTGTATCTGGTTTTTCTGGGGTATTAAGTTTGGATATTTCAATGGGATATTTACAATAATGATTGACATTGACAAGTTCGACAGCTGACCCAAAGGTGAAAGGAAAGACAATCCATTGACCTTTCATGTGCTTGTTTTTTATTTGTCCTACGCATGGAGTTTTGTACGTAAATACATAATAATTCCACGATCCCATCTTTTCGTATCATAAACGGGATTATAGCAAACAGAATTTTTGAAAAATTTCGTATTGTAATATAAGGTTTTATCCAAAATAAAATTCTCATTACAATCTCAGATTATTCAAACAAATAAATTAAAAATACTATATCATGCTATTTTGTCAAGGGAAATAAAACAATAAATTGATTAAATAAACAATTTACTACACATAATGTAGGTTTCACAATAAAAATATTATCTAAGAGAGGTATGTAACAAAATGTCTGATGCAGATACAGCTATTTGCTTCTAAAGCTTATTAAAATATAATAATGTGTAAGGCTAATAGCTATGTCGGTGAATAATAATAAAATTAATCTGTTAAATGCATTAAATTACCGTCATTAACAACTAATTTGGCATACCGGAATGTAGAATTATCCCCAACTACTTTGGCCTTCAAATTGAATTGTTCAAAAATGCATGAATTAGGTCGAGCTTTCGCCTAGCGCTAACAGCTAGCTATCCACTTGGCGATTCTAGTATTAATGTAACGACAAGTGCTCTTCTATCGTGCAATTACATTTATATATCTTTATTTAGCCCATACGAAATATGACACTGGAAAAATATACGATACAACACAAAATAATAGCATCTAAGTACACAAATAAATTACGTTAGCCATCGAAAGGAAGTAATTGCTCAGATACAACTATGTTATGTGAACATTTCAAAAACATATCACAATAGATAGATTTCATCAAGAAACAAACAACTAACCTATAATACTGTTCAAATCCTATTACATTATACATTTTTAATTACATAATTTCATTAAAATCAATCATTAACGCGTATTAATTCATTTGACTAGCATCTAATTATAAATCATAGTATAGGAATATATGTTACAGACGTGGTTTACGTACGTCATCAGGAGTATATTGTAATACGACGCCTACGCCCTAACTATCGACATCGACTAACAATTACATCGATATATTAACGTTTACAAGACGTATCAACGTAGCGCCCAGTAAACTCCATACGTTATACTTATAATGCTTGCTACTTCGAAATCGCTAAAGGCTCGTGTTAAATTTTATAGTTACATTCAAATATTTATTTAATAAAATTCATACTGAAGGAATCTACCAAACACTCGTACGTCAATAGCGTCCACCCGTATTATATATACAATGTATCCAACTTGCCGTGTTAATCTAGCTTCTATTTCATTCTATTTTAGTGTTCATTATATTTATATTACATATAGAATAAATTTGAAGTGCAGAAAGTAGTGTGCATCCCATTTGATTTCATCGTGTCACCCTGTCACCCACAAATATTGCTTAGGTTATTATTCTCACACTGAGATGTGTGCCAAACTCACTTAACTATTGTTAAACTTATCATACACTACGGAAAGAATGTATTGAAATTAAAGATCAAGTATTATGATAAATAATATGGCAACGAATGGAGCAGTTGTTCAGCTGAACAACTGGATCTGCATCAGACACAAAACAATTTCAAATAAAATTGCATTGCTATACAAATATAACATATACACAACATACAAATGTCATTCTGGCCAGGCCATCGATAAATTGTCTATGGAATAAATATTAAATTAAATTCCCACGTAATTCACAGACATTGAACATGCTTTAAAACTTCTCTAAATATTGCCTTTACACCTATTGTTATTCACCACACCTAAATGTTGTTAGAAAAGTATTGCCTCTAAATATTATACGAAAAGAGATTTTTTATTAGATCTACTTATATTGTTTTACTATTTTTTATTTAAATGACACTATAATATGGAGGAATAGCCATTTTGGAACACAGAAACAAGCGTGAAATGTTTAAGTACCCTCAGATTCATATTATACATTATATATTTTTCACAAATTTTAAATACGGTAAAAGGAACAGTTTGTAACATTAAACTTAATCTTTATGTAAGAGAGCCACCAGAGCTAACATAAAATGGTTTACAAGTTTTGTGTGCAATAATTGGAGGTGTAACCAAAGTGCTAGAATTTCTAATTACGATATTAATCGATTAAGTAGAAGCTTCTATAATATACGCACAATGAACGATCCAATCGCATTAAGATATCAAGACAATATCTAATTAATAGAAATTTGATTTGACCGTTATAATTTATCTTCATATTGAAACATGATCAATCTATTGCACAAACACATATAGGTATTCGGCGCGCTCGAGTGCTCGAATAGCAAGTTATATTATATTCACACCACTGGGATCACTGCGCGGAACGAACGCACGGCGCCGGGCGGCTCGGCGCGGCCACGCATCGCCTGCCACGCGCTCACTTGATGAGCTGCGCGGCGCTCTTGGAGCGGCGGAACATCTTCGCGCCCTTGTTGGGCGCGGGCAGCTCGTGCTAGTTGGTCCCGTTGGGCGCGCGCGGCGGCGCGGGCGGCGCGGCGCCCGGGCCCGCGCCTGCGCTCGCGCCCGCGCCCGCGCCCGCGCCCGCCGCGGGGGGCGGGGGACGCGCCGGCGCCGCGCCCTCCTTGGCGCCGTCCGTGCCGTAGATCTTGCCCGCCTTCTTGGCCATGGACGCGAGCAGCTCCTGCGAGCACTTGTGGGCCGATCGTAGAGATATCGCCCACTCTTTCAAACCGATTTCGTCCTGTGGAGATTAATAATACACCCACATTTATATACTCTTCTAACACAGTGATACTGTATTATAATGATGTCTATTATTATTGCATTTAAATTTAGTACGACGATAGAAAATAATTTCATCGTAACTTAGTTCAAATAAAAGTTTAATAATAGAGTGTACGCATAAAACTTCGCTAAAGAGTAGCAAATGGTATCTTACTGTGTTGGTGAGTACAATCTTAGTATCATTCCTGGTCCGCAGCACAATGCACTGCTCGCCTTTGATGGACACGAGATCAGAGGAGACCTCCTCGACAGTGTCCAGTAGGATCATCTCGGGCTTGGCGCTGTTCTCCAAGTGCAGCTCCAGCCGGTTGGGGTATAGCTTGGCGTAGCGAGTCTGCCACGCGCTCGCGAACGGACCGCCAAGCTTCTTGATATATCCATGGAGTATACAGTCCGATTCTGAAATACCATAATTAAAATTTGTCATTCATATTCGGGGACAACTGACGATAAAACTAAGGCTTGTTGCCGGCGTGTGTCGACATGATATAGTAATATTTACAGTCATGACTGTCATATCATGATATGAAATACTTTTTTAAATTTAAAAATCAATTGTAAGACTTACTAACGTTGGTAATGGGAATTGGCTATAATTTGAGGCATTCGTACCTTTCTCGTCGGCGTCAAACTTTTGCTTCTGCTTGGCTTTCTTTTTCTGCTCAAGTTTGTCAGCTTCCAAGTTGACGGTTTCAAATACAGTTTCAGCGACTTCGGCTTGCCAACGCTCGGAAATCACCAATGGAAAGTCTTTGTATTGCATTTGATCGGCTTCTGTCAACTAAAGACATACAACGACATCAATTATTTATAACACAGCGTCACACCAGGGTTAAACATTAACTTTATCTCGACCCTACTCCAGTTACCATCAGACGTCGTGTAGTCAATTAACCTTACTCGTATAAAAAGAAAACTATAGTTCCCTAGTAAAAAATGAATTGTTGATAGCGGTTCAATTATATCCAGTATAAATTTTATGATAACGAATTGATCGGACATACAAAATATTATAATTAATATCGCAATAACAATGTAAAAACATTGTTGAAAGTTTACGTAGTTTGCATGATGATTTCTTATGTTACGAATGTTAGACATCGAAAAAAAACTACATTTGGGATTTATCGTGGTTTATTATATTTTATTTTTCTTAAAAAGCCGCGATAAAATTAGAAGACACTTTATTTCGAAAAGGTGATACTCCGTTTCCTATGTATTGTGTCACGACCGCGTAAAATCCGATGATAGCCTACGGTTTTCGCTTCGTCGGATATCCTGCCGTTTCGGAAATATCCATAGTGCACAATAATTTCCCGTAAATGTGGATAAACCACTGATAATGGACTTGGACTACATAATTCCTCGAATGACAGATTATGTATTTTTACAAAATTTTCCATAAATACTTTTGTATGCATTTATATCGGGCGTAAATTTTAATTAATAACAACCCTTGTTATATTTTGATAACTACAAATAACATTTTTGGTTATATCATTAGACACATGATGAAAAACAAATTATATTATATCCAGGAAATACAATTTATTAAAAGCCAGAATATATAATTATTTTGCCATATACAGGAAGTACATCTTCTGTTCTTCCTTTCCTTGTTAATTCCTTTTTAAGTTCTTTCAAATACACTAAATATTAAAAAGTGGGTTGTTATTTTAAAAAAAGGAAATTTTCAATTTGTTCGTTTGTGTTTTGTTTACTTATATTGTCATTCTTCGATTAGGGCATATGTGTCCTACCTTGATGCCCTTGGTGTCCTCCTCGTCGAAGCTGCCGATGTCGAAGGCGTCGGCCGCGTTGACCTCTCCGCGCGGCGGGATCAGCGGCGGCGTGTACTTCTGGTGGTACACCTGCTGCCAGTCGATGCCGGCGAAGAACACGTGCTCCTTCACTTCGTCGGCGCTGCAATCGGTAAATAACGTTACAGGTAATACACTAACGTTTTTTATACACGAGATAGTGGTGAGAGGTAAAATTTTCCAAAAGGGAACATATAGGTACTAATATGCATAAATGCGGTATGTAAATCATTCTAATAATAATTAGATTCCACATAAATTTTACATTATGGGAAACCGGCAGGACTCGGGTTATATAGACCCTTTGCCACTGCAATGAGGTAGATAGAAGTGCTATTAGTGCACTCTTCGCCATGTATATTCTGTTCGATTATGTGATTGACAATCCTTTCGCAATATTGGGCGTAAGTTCCGGACACCACTGTTAACGGTGAATGACAAAGTAAAATGATCAGTGTTTTGCCACTTTTATTTGGGTTTCTTAAAAGTATCAACGCAAAATTACTCAAAAAACATATATAAACAAACGAATGTACAAGCGGTAATATATTTTACCCGCAGGACGGCGTGTAGTTTCTCTCTGCAGTCAATTTAAAACAATCTAATGTTGTTTTTAAGGTAAGTATCAGTTAATAAAACTCAGATTAAACATATATAAATGTTATCAAACATTACATCCACTCACCCTCGTCCCTTACAGCCGAGACGCTTGTTGATGTCCCGCTGCAGCAATCCTTCAAGCAAACTCTTCAGGCTCGGACTGAACGACTCCGGCAACTCAACGTTCTGGAACACAGTGCACTCGTATCTCCTCTGTGGCAGATGCAATCCCACCGATTTTATCATTCCCTAACTTTTATAGTCGTTTTCATAACTTATTAACACTCATAAAAGCAGTATACACTATACGCACGGCAGTTAAACACGGTGCTGTTCCCACGATCAATATTAGGATCTCGTGAAGTTTTGTCGTGGAACAACATAGTAAAAGGTAGTTAGAACAAACGGTGAAATCTAATTGACTAATGAGAAATTTATTATTTTAGTTCATTTTAAATTATGTTGACTACGCATATTGTATTCAGTATTCTAAATACATGCATCTGATACACAATACTGAAGGAAGAAGACAGTAAAGAGAAAATACAACTATCCAAGACATTCTGTACTACAACATAATTTAATCTACAGTACAACACACCATCCGAAAGAAAAAACCTAAGTGAAGAATTAGTAAACAAACCCAATCAACACGATATGTCCACACAACATAAAACAACAAAGACAATTACCATTGTGAGCGTCATTCTGTCGATCTCGTGTTTGTCCTTGGTCTTGTGTTGTCGGAAGGGCGAGTGTCCCTTCAGCAGCTTGTACAGCATGCAGCCGAAGCTGAACCAGTCGGCGGACGAGTCGTAGCCGGTGCCTTTGGAAAGTACCTCGGGTGCCATGTAGCCGTGTGTGCCACTGCGGTACGAAATATACATACTACTTCGATTGTGTAAGAGTACGAATTCGCCATGATTTCGGTTTGAAAATAAAAGGAAGATGAAAATTAATTAATGAAATTAAAGGAATAATGTTTGTCGAATATTTGTTTTTTTTTTTTAAAGAAATTGTCCAATTACAATCATGCTGTATTTGGACGATTAAAACAAAAATTGAAAACGGGATGTCCAAGGCGGGACTTCATAAGCCGAAAATCATGATTGGCAAGAGAACAAGCGGAAACAATTACGAAGTATCACATTCACTAAAATAAACTAAGAAACAATGAAACGTAGAAATGTAATCAGAAAACGTACCTACCCATTTGTGTACGTTCTACGTATAATATTTGAGTAACGAGCATAAGGTAAGTTACACAATTAAGGACTCAATAGCCTTATCAAAAACTCCGCAATTAGAATAACAATATTATTATGCACTACTAATAGCAGGTATTTGCGTCAATGTATGATTTTTATATCAGTAATTTTTCATATGTATACTTTGTTTATCCTCAATTATTGTAATATTATACGACGGCATATGGTTTATCCGACGCGATCTCATGTACGTAGCATATGCGATGCTATTTTCATACGTTAGTATGCACTTAGAAAGAACGTAGAGTGATTTTTTTTAAAATCGATTCAAAAAAATATGTTCTAGGGATTTTTTTTTTTATTTTTTTCCAATACAATCTTTAAATAAAAATTGAGTTTTGCAAGATAGGTTGCAAGAACGTACAATCCGATTTGAGAATCAATACAAAGCAAATAATTGCCCATCCCTACACCCTTATAACATGCATTTGTTCAGTATAGTATGCATGTAAAGGTTGCATCAGAAGCTATTGTTTCTGGGGCAATCGTATTATGAACAACCAAGCTTTGAATTTTTGATGAATTTCAGAGTTTGAAAACGACTTCAATAATGTATTACTTTCAATTTAAATATTCTAGTTGCAATCTACGTTGCGTTAGAGGCGAGTGGCTGTGTTGTCATTCATTTTAGTATCATCAAAGGTCCAGTATATGTTATAATGCGTTGTACGTAGCCTCAGTCCGACTATCTTACTTGCAACTTCGATCTCCGTTTCTTCATCTGGTGCGTTGGCATCAATGGTTACGTTGTTGCCTAGCTGCGTATTGTAACGCTTAACACTCCTAAATGCGATGTTTCAGCCTCGATAGTGCCTAATTTATGCAAGGTCTACCCCACCTGTCAGTTATTTGTTCATAATATAACTGAATTAAAAGACCAAAGGCACTGCCTAATGTGAAGCCACTGGCAATAAACGAGTAGTAATACTTTCAAATGTTGACAATACACTGAGTGGCGCTACTCAGTGCTCGTCATCATGAGACATAATTACATTAATACAATGTCCTTCAAACCAGAAACCAATAGTATTTCCACAATGATTTTTAGCAGCATCAACAGACATAGCAGTGGTGACTGTCCAACGAGACTATCACATACGAGAGACTTACTATTTAGTAATGAATGTTCTAAAAGAGCTATACTCAACCTGCGCCCCCTTAGCTTTTTCGTGCAGCCCGTTGATCTTTTAGAAATTACTCACAAGACTTTAAACTTTATTAAAACTACAGATTTTATCAATTTCACTAGAAAAACTTGTAACTGTATACTAAACCTATAAGAATAAATCGTTCAGTTAATTGTGACTAACTTTGATAAAAATAAATAAACCTATAATTTTTTTTTTATTTTAAATTCTTAAGTACGTCAATGAATTTATGTAGTGGCTCGCAGCACCATAACTAAGAAGTCTTTG
The DNA here is from genome assembly GCF_014839805.1 of Manduca sexta. Taxonomy (NCBI): domain Eukaryota; kingdom Metazoa; phylum Arthropoda; class Insecta; order Lepidoptera; family Sphingidae; genus Manduca; species Manduca sexta. The sequence continues at coordinate 8,329,337 of NC_051128.1, forward strand.
GGGCCTGAATGATTGATATGACTACCTAAAGTAAAGTTTAAACTACCATTTGGTGGTTTGTGATGATTCGTTTAAATTCATCAAGTCATTAAACAAAAAAATATCCTGACAGTATTTTTCTGTTTAGTAATTATATTATTATCCTTTACGTCCCACGATGCGTTACCACATGTTTAATGTTGGGGTTATTTTCTTTATTTAAAAAAGAAGCATTTTTATACTTGTAACATATTATTTATCTTTATATCTTCACTAGCTTTTGCTCACGTCTTCGTCTGCGTTCTTCCAGGATAAAATATATATTTCCCATTATATATTTTCCCGTTATAAAAATTAATTTATGTCCTCCCCAAGCTTTCAAACTATCTTCATACCAGATTTTATCGAATTCGTTGGATGGTTTATGAGTTTATCGCATTCATATAAACAAACAGACAAACGCAACGGAAGACTTTGTTTTATAATATGTAAGGATAACTCTATTTTGAACTAAGATCTACACGCGAGGCTACACGCGAGGTATAATTAAATTAACTAAACTACCAAGTACCTACAAACCATCAAGTTAAATTTCAAACTATTACTTGATATTTTTTTAAAGCCGATATTAATGCACCCCAATCAAATTTCTCGTCATTCCTAAATAAAATATTTATCAAATTGATTACATGCATAATAATGAACTAGTGAACTGTAATATTTGGATTACCTTGTTGCTAAATAGATACGTAATACACAGCATGTATTACATGCATAACTAATACGATTTAAGATCATAAGTATTATATACTTCTCTCAATAGTATGTCGAATTAATCGAGCATCATTGGTTAGTCAATAGTCAACCAGTTAATTACAACGACCAAACAACATCGATGCTAATTCGAATGTTAACTAACACGCTTGCGTGAGGCTTCTTTTTGGAAAAGTCGCAGGCGAGCCCGAGGTCTGATATTCGTACGTGTCCGTGTTCGTCCAGCAGAATGTTCGCCGGCTTCAAATCTCTGTATACGATGTGACGTTTGTGCATGTGCTCCAAACCTGTGGAATAAAAGGCTACAGTGAGATTTCATACATACAGTGATTCGATGTTTTTTAAAACTTTTATTTATTTGTTTGAAAAATTGAAAAAAAATTACCATTTTTATATCTCTATAAACATATTTATCTAATCTCATACAAGTTTAACGAGACAGAACGCTTTCGTTATTTAGTTTGTTATTATAACTGGGTTATGTATAAAAAAAAATACCATATCGTCAGCTGTGTCCTAGAAAGTTGCGCAAGAATAAAGTTCCTATTTATGATTTTATCAGTTATTAATCTTATATATTATAAAACAAGTCCCTCGCAACGTATGTCTGTCTGCCTGTCGGAACGCGATAAGCTTATAAAATACTGAACGGATTTCGATGAAATTTGGTATGGACATAGTTTGAGACTTTGGAAATAACATAGATAACTTCTTATCCCGGGCAAACATAAAGCGGGACTATTATCCCGGTAAAACGCAGGTGAAGCCGTGAGTAACGGCTAGTTATCTATATAATATATAGAACCACTATCAGAATATTTTTAGTTAGTGTAATGTGTAGGTATATTTCAAGTGCTTAACGATTTATTTGTTACTAATGGAATCGGGTATCCCTTATCATACATTATGTTTTTAAACAATGTAATCGATCGGGGGTGTGACGTCACGTTGGTGCATTACATTGCATTATTTCAAAATGTATCATAAAAATGTGATAGACTTATTCATTGGTTGGGACCCTGGTGGTTGCATATTCAGCCGTAGATCCTTTGTGATACTTGACTCGATTCCCGCATGATATAAAATTAAGATTAAAGTGTTTTTAAATTGGGATTTGTTCTCAGTATAGCAGCGGCGAAAAGTGGAATTTTCCGAAAAGGAACCCTACACAACATATAGGTGCTAATAATATATGCATGAATGCGGTCTACAAATCGATCCTATGATAATTAAATTCAAGATAAAGGGAAGCCGACAATAATCGGGTTATATGGACCCTTAGCCACTGCAGTACAGCCACGATTTAGTTGGGAATGGAAACGATTGTGGAAGAAAGTTAACTGGTCCAAATCTGTACCGACGGATCGCTAGAGGACATAGATCTTTTGAAATTATGATTATAATTAAAAATAATCATATTATTATCTTCGCGCTAATGACACTTGGCAATATTAGTCGACCGTAAACCTTGTGATCACACACAGATCGGCCAATTCCCATTTATTCCAATGAAATAGTTATTCACTAATATGAGTACACCTATTAAACGGAAATTAAATATCCTCAAATAGTACCTAGTATTAAAGATGATTAAAATTGTCATACATTTACATTACCTAATATAACTTCAGCAGCGTAGAACTTCATCTCGGCCTCGTTGAAGACGCCGTGCTGAGACAGATGGTAGTGCAAGTCGCCGCCATTCATCAGGTCCAGGATAAAGCACAGTTTGTCCGGAGTGTGAAACGCGTACGTCATGCAAACAATGAACGGGCAGTCCACCTGAAAAACATGCGGTTTTAATAATAACTGACGTATATGCACAGTGACGGAGCTTTTTTATAAGTGCAAGGCAAAGTGAGCCGCCTTCACCTGATGGTAAGTGAGTTGGGTCTAATAGAATATCGACTGATGAGAGATGATTACCCCTCGTCAGTCGACACAATTATGCCGGCCTGTTGGAACCGGATATATACGGGCTAATCCACACGACACACTTAAATGGGCCACTATGGCGAGTTTTAACGCCTAGTGTACGGTGTTCGCTACCCCTGCGGATATAGAATATATCGTACGCCCAGCAAAAGGAGCTTGCCATAAAGTTGAGGCCCTTTAGTTTATTGCAAATTAAAATTAGTTATTTTTAGTAAAAATGAATAATTGAAAGCAATAGCAGAAATTTTGTACAGAAGTTTTGTTAGCTTTCAAATAAACTGTCGGTAAACTGTAGGCCAACTGGAATGTCATAGCAGTAAAGGTTATTAATGTCACTGGCATCTAGGTACGGTTCTAGGTACGGTAGGTAGGAATGTGCATTTGTTTCCCAAGTGGTTTGCTAGCTGAACTACTGAAAACTGCACCAAACGATGTTTCTTAAAGTCTCCTTAATCCAAAGAATGCTTTAGCGTTTACATGTAGCGTTACGTGAAATTCAATATTACAACCACAGGACTATTGTAGAGTACCTGCGAAACTTCCAGAACTAGCGCCATCTCGTAAAATACGAGCATAATAAACCTGACCTCTGCTCCCCCAGCGCTTAGTCCTGGTTTTATAAAGTCTCCATGGATTAACAAAGGTAACATTTTTCAATATGCGTATCACCGAAACATTAGGCACAATCAGATATTTCTCCTGTTAAACAGCCCATTTATGACCTGAAGAATAGCAAACTGTATTACGAACATTATATTCCTATAAAATTTACATTGGAATGCAAAATCCCTTTCTAATACTTTTTATTTATAGGTATACCACTCCCCAAAAGTGTGACCACTAACTGTAAACAGAAAAAATACCCAGAACATCAAATTACAAAACATGATTCGGCAAATATCACCTTCGCTATGGTTACATGAATTCAAATAATAGCGTACATCCATATATGTCTAGGGTATTACAATTTCCGCATTAATGGCGAGATATCCTGAAGTTCTAGTATGTGTTTTTTTTTAATTTTTACTGTATTAATTATCAATATCACAAAAATAATACATTTATTTCTTTAATTTTAAACAACATTTTTAAGATCGCAAATTGAAAACAATCTTAAAAAAATGTTAAACACAAAGCTATTTAACGGTGCATTCACATCAGAAGCGCCAAATTTGAGATAAGACATTTTAGTACAATGATACCAACCACCGTCGATAGTGTTATTTGTACGGCACAGACATAACGGCGCCTTCCAAGAACCAGACGAACGCTCATAAAAGATAAGATCACTCGTTCAATGTAATGAGCTAAAGTGCATGAAGATTTAAGCACTTCGGCGATCAGTTTCAATTATAATCCTCTCCGAATTATACAACAGTTTAGTTGTAGACGAACATTTATTACATCGATTTCACGTGGATGACGTCACGGAAGACACAAAAAGAATCGTAATTTTATTAACTTTGGATATTGTATCATTGTAATGTTTTTTGGCAAATCGTCAAATCTATGCCACAGATACAACGATTTGTAAGAACATAATAAAATGCGAATGAATCGCAACAGCTTATTATCATTACGCTGTACATTAACAGCCTAATCATTACTTATATAGTGGATATTTTACAGTCTATAAACGCCTACAATTTATCAATTTTATTCGTGACCAATATCACATCGACGCGCCACACCACGAAATTCTATATGATCGAATATCTATAAAATTTGTCATCTGCCTCGTGCTCAATAAACCAAAGTTTGCTTACTCGTAAACATAAAATACTGTATGGAATAAAGTTTTAAAACAAGATCATAGTAAGGGACAATTCGAGTCAAAAGTGACACATAAATGTTATAACAGAACGAATTATAGTACCATGTCTATAGTGTCATATTCTTTAGTTTCTCTGTCCGAAACATATAATATACTTATTATGTTGCTTTGAATAATTATTTTAGTAGATAATATGTTCTAAATTGAATGTCCGTAATACATTAAATTAACCTAACAATAAACCAATTTACTAATTAACCTTGCTTATACTAAATACGAACAAATCGCACGGGACATGTTACATTAAGATAATAAAAATCATAAAAGTTTAATAATAAAATATCAATCTACGGATTGAAATGGCAAAATAAAATGCAGCGGAAGCGGATTGTACAATGTCGACAAATTGAGGGCGATCCAATTCGTTTCAGTCCAATTGGCTGGATATCGTTTATGTCCCCGATACCATATCGCATATAGAGTAAATATATGTATGATTGCTGTTTTGTATTGAATCAAAGCAGCCACCACTCGATAAGCGATTTGATATTATTATAGCCAATGCTTGTGTTAAATCTTGTGCAATATCATTTATACAGGGTCATTTTGATATTCCGTTAATAAATTAAACTTCATACACGTCTTTCTTTACCTCTACTAACACTGTGCCAAAAATCACACATCAATAAGGAATATTTTCACAAAAAAACCCAGTTTTACATTTCAGATTTTTTGATTATTCTATAGTTCAGAGCGAATATGACGTGTGCATGAATTTTTTTCTGACTATAAGTGTGATGTCGCCGCTGCAACGAATTTTCTTAAAGTAGTCGTGGCATTAGGGTGTGTAAGAAAATTACTATTACTATTTATTTTTATTCATATTTATTTGGTTCGAACTAACAATTTACTTTACTTTTAAAAAATGGCGTGGATGAGAAGTTTGTTCGTTGTTTACAGAAATTGTAACAGATATCTAAATAAATAAATAAGTATCATATCACGTACTTGGGATGGATTTTCTGAAATTCGTTACACTGAGAATTTCACATACACCCCATTACGGACTAACAACAATATTTAATGTTTGTAGGATTGATAGATAAGGGAATATATATCTCGATTTTATACGTATTGATATGAGATAATATTGAGCCTAACCAAATTTTACTATCTTCGTTATCTGCTGAAACTTGTAATTAAAGCGTGACCGATGATGTGACGACATCGGAAAAACTTTAGAACCCCAAGAAATATTGAAATTAATCCTCTTTATAAAATATATAAAAATATAAAACATATCGTCATAAAAACAGAGAGAATTTTTCACACGTTACCATTCATCAATTGTTAAAACGTAAGCTTATGTGCGCGAATATGTCTATAACAAACCGCATACATTTCTAAAAGGTATAAATTATGTAGTAATTAGTAAGTGGTGAGCATATTATGGGATTGTCGTGTACAAAGAAGAGAACAGTATTCCAACTTTATACTTAAAACGCGTTAAAAGTACGTGGTGGCCTTATACAAACATACATAGATAGAAGTTATACGTACCGTAGCCTTTTGCCTGCCGAGTTTGCGCACTAGCGGGCTTTTCCTTAACCTATTTTACACGAGACACAATTTTAAGCAGCATCTCCAGAAAGTGAACTACTTACTCTTACTTACTATTGACCCTAAAGCTTCGTACAATCTTATTCCGCCATAATAGGTTTAAGAAAATTTTATAGCTAGTACTTTTTTCACTTTTAAGAATGCTAAGATTATAATAAATGTATGTTTAAATATAATATAAAGTATACTTGGCAAGATTTTTGTAGTTAGAACTGAAATTTTAATAACCTATTGATATCTATTGCAGCAGATGACAGAACACTTTAAGATTGACTGAAAGGACTAAAAGGACACTTTAGGATTTATTGCTTGTTTGAACATAGTTAATGGTTTTCCCCTCTAAGTATTAAGAAATTTATTTAGTAATACATAGAATTCTCTGGTGTCTTATGCGTAAATTGACAATTTTAGACGCGTGTGTTAGGCGTATAACATCTAAACTGACTCAAGGGCGACAGGAAGTAGCGTCATAAATATTGGATGTAACGTTTGAATTTTAAACTCTCTATGCGGTTAGCGTATCACGTCTGCATAAAAAACTATTTCTCATACAACTGCTTACTATTCAGCTAAGGTAAACTTGTTACTGAAGAATATTCAAAATATGTGCATATCGCAAGAAGCAATATGAAACAGTTTCTAGAAGTATGTTGTGTCAAATGATACATAATAAATGTCTATTTGAACAGTTAAGAATTCTGATGTGAATCGTTCACTACAAAACAAATCAATTAGGAGAACTAAATCAATGTAAGACAATGTCTCAATTGATAATTTTTGCCATCCGTACTCTTCTTTTATATCATGGCTTCCACCGTTTATCGATGATTTCGCCAATGTCGAGCAATAATAATAGCGGATACAAAACAAAAAGTCGCATCCGTATTCAAAACTGGACATTGTATTGATATTTTTTTTACTTACAATATGGTACCGCGGCATTTATCTGTACAGTTTGATATCCTCTTTCTTGTTTTCTATTTTTTTAATATCAAAGATTATAATACGTATAATCCATATTTTTAAATTATATTTGCTAACGATACTCAAACTATTCCTCATTACGTTTGTGATGTCAATTTTGTAGGAATATCGGACGTCCATTTTGGATCAGTGATTAGATTTTCTTTACGATTATTTTAACAGATTAATGATAATTTATGTGATATGTGAAAATAATATTATTTCAAGCGAGAAACCTTTGTATCTTTTCTAGACATCTAAACTATAAGTCCAAGAGCACCTTTTTATTTGTCAAGTACACAATTTTATTAGTTGCATGGCCGCGTCAAATAGTAGCATATGGTCCCGTTTTATTGAGCGAAACAAGATGTTCAGTTTCACCTATTCCACGTATTTTTAAAGCACTGCCTACTGTTCTACGGGTGATATCATCAACATCGCTATGTGTGCTGATGTTAACACGTATTGTATTTAAAATGTGCAAATTGTTTTAACGTTACAATGAAAATAATGAACATTTTTGCAAGCCCACGAAGTTTCTATGATTTAAATCAAGTTTTATAAATAATCTTTTTTTAGATTTAAGCGTGGATGTAAATGTAAGGTCAAATATTGTCAGAGGGTCATGAGTGATTTTGCATTAATCTACATCAATGCAGGTCTCATGGTAAATCCCATTATGGCTCCTTCAACCTTAAAATCTATAAATCAATTATCATAATTATTTTTTAATGGTAATGACATATTATTTACTGATGGATGTAATTTGTATCTATAGAGAATAGATTCACTAGGAACTGTTGATCAGGAAATAAGATGCCGAGAACTATAATCCGTTGAAACGTCTTAGTGGAAAATGGTAAAACAAAAATTTCATATCAACCTAATTATGACAGGAAAAAAGGTAATTAGATTCAGAGAAATTTAACATTCATAATAGTCGTGTTTAAAATATTAGTCATCCTGTGACACTATTACTGAAAGAACATATTCATATCACATACAGTTAGATGACTAATAAACAGAAACCGTTGATTTCTTTTCGGTAACAAAAAAAAACATTAAACATAATGTTTTATTTGCTACTACTAACTATAAATACCTTATAATAATTTATACTTACAAGTAATAACTTGTAAGTATAAATTACTATAAGGTATAGTTTTACTTTTTTTTTCTTGTAATAATATCTTGTTTTATGCCTGTCGTGGTCGCCTACAATTATGGCAATATCTAAATTTAGAGTATTTCATAATGTAATTTGTAATTACTAAAACGAATGTATGTCATGTAGATGATCTTTAAATCAATGAATATATAAATATACTCCACATTCTTTACTTATAAAATATTTACGTCCTAATATCACGTTTTATGAATGAAGAGCGAATCGACACGCACGCGAGTGAAACATCGCGTCCGTAGTTCGCATCTCGTATAAACATTTACTTGAATCGTTCTAAATTAATCGCCGACTGTCCTTTGAAAAATCCAAAAGAGCTGAATCGATCTTCCTATATACATTTGGTCGGATAGACAAATGACCTCATTAGATTTATCATAACCTAATAAGCTCTCTCGGAAGTATGTAGGTATTAATAAGTTGCCACCCTTAAAGCAAGATTAAGTAATTTCCGTTATATATTTAGTACATGCTTGTGATTGTCTAGTGGTCGGAATTAGGCCGGCGATTTATTAAATTTGTAACACATATTACCTATACATTTATTTTTTCTATACTCCCCTGTATGAACTTTTATTATGCCAAATCTGACACTATCTCTTATTCTTCTTCTTTAGTTCTTAAAAGGGATAAGTACAAAGTATTTTCTTTACGTATTATTATTTCGATTTTTTTGATTCGTTAATTGGAACGGCACGTATATATATCGATACTATGCGAAATTATACCAATAGTAAATATTATCGTTCTTGAAAATTCTCTTCCGATCGTTATTCCATTTATGTTCTACACACAATAGTTCTGCACACGAGTTATTGGAGCTGCAAGGCCAAGTTATGGTTGTCTTGTATTCCTAATTTATTACCGACTGAAACACTATATTAAGACGTGCATCGTCATATTCAATAACAACAAAGCGTCAATATGTTTAATACTAAAATGTTCTAAGATTTTGTAACACATTTAGGCCATTATTAATGTATTATGTGTGCGCTGATTATTGGTTAAAATAGGAATGAAATCATTGATCAGCTCTCAAATCAAATGACTAACACATCAAAATTTGATGAAAGTATTCCCTTTAAATCTACCAAACAATATGTGAGTCAACGTATTCTTGGGAAATGCAGTTATGGTGCGATGACGTGTATTTAAAAAGTTACGTTACCTGTTCGACGCACTGATTTCTATTCATATTGAACGACGAGCCTCGAGAGTTAATATATTTATAACATGAATGTATGAATGCATGAATCCGAAGTGTCATCATGAACCACACTAGTCGACGTGAAGTAAAATATTAATGGAAATAGTAGATCCATCGACGTGTTGCAATATATCCCTGACTAAATAACCATAACTTATACATTGTTTTAGTAAGTTCTATTCAGTCTCCTAGTTTTACTGAAAGATTGCTAGCCTTGAGAATAAGTACTATCTTACAAAATACTTTCTCAATGAGTTTAATAATACACTTTTTCTGATAAGTAATTATATTCTATGCCATCACATAAGACTGGCGGCGTGTTGTGAAGATTGCCACCAACACCTAAAGCGATGACCACGACAGCTCTGTCAAGAGTGATACCGACAAAGAAGAATTTTATATTCCTACTATGAAATAATTATTATAAATACAAACACCAAATGCCCGAGAAACATTTCAAATACTTGCAGCTAGAAGGCAACGTCTCGTACAGATCGATTCGTAGAATCGCTGGAAAACATCAGTCATTTAAGCATGCAGTATAAAATATTGTCATAAAAGTGCACACTCACCCCAGTACTGACTAGTGAGAGCATGATCCTCTCGTTGAGCGCTAGCGTTTCCCCTTGCTTCATCTTTATGCGTTTCTTATCCAGGCACTTCATCGCATACATCTTGCCAGTGTCTGCCTTTCTACATCCGTACACCTGCAGACAATTAATCAGTTATCTAATAGTTAAGGTTAAGGAATTAGTAGCGGTATAATTATCGTAAAGTATAAAAAATAATATTAAAAAAATAATCTAAACGTTATCGTTGCGGTAGATGTAAAACACATTTAACATCGGATTTTTTTCCACAAATAGAACCGCAAATACTGCAGTTTTTTTAAGTAAACAATAATTTAATATTACATAATTAGTCTTTTATATTTATATTTGTACGTTTAAAAAAAATATATATAATTTTCAGTCACGCGTTGCTATCAAATCAAAGAGAGTCCTTTCCAGAGTTTCCAAGAGCCTTGGAAATTTAGACAATAAGCTTATTCTAAAGCCACTAAGGTGCACATCTACTTCTCACTCTGCTCCTATACATGGGCCTTCACTTTTAGATGTAATTTAGTCTGTTAGAATGAATCCATCAAAGTGTGATGAAATATTTCAAATTTAAATGCTAAAATGTAATTATATTGGTGTGTGCACATGTCAGACGTCATCAAAGCGGCGTACAGAGCGCATTGATTACGTCATGTCGTGTCACCGCGGCTCACGGCTACGTTAAAATCCATCATTATTCAGCTGCGAACATCGAGGGCTTTATTACACTTACGGCAGGCCGCTATTCGACAGGAATATGAATATAGTTACACGGTCGCGGTATACATTCTGAATACTAATATTTTAGTTCGCGTCTAACAGCTACATGTGTCAGTAAGCCTCTTATTATGTATGTTAAGGTATTTTCCTTTAGAACTCACTTACCTCGCCGAACCCGCCTCTGCCAATAATACGATGTACGCTGAAATCGTTCATTGTGAGCTGAATGTTTAATTCTAAATTCTTCCATTGACAAAACCTCGTGTATTTATCGCTGCGAATAAAACGATACATTTGTAGTTTATCAATACCTGTATACGAAATAGTGTGTAAAAGATGAGAATATTTACCTTTCTAAAAAATTTTTGAAAGGCTCCCCTCGTAAATGTTGGAATATTTCCTCAATGTATGGCTGAAATAATATCAAAACTATAAAGTGGACTTATTCTATTTGTCAATTACATTATGTTATAAAAAATAAAAATCAACTTTATTCTAGTAGTAGTATTGTATATAATACCTCGAACAGATTCGGTGGTACTTCGTGCTTCATTAAATATTTTTGCACGTGCGCTACGCATTCTTTAGAATAATCCTGTAACAACAATGCACAGTTTACAAATTGCTTTGTTAATGAGATAAATATAATTATATGTTTATTGTAATAAATGAGTGTAGAACTCTATACGTATTATTGGAAATCTCAGAAAACGCATCCATAGTACTATAACCGGCCTTCTTATACTATATTAATCCAATCGTCCGTAGACCATACTTATGTTACAAATGCTAAAATTATTGTGTTTATCTGACAGTCTATTTTGTTTCTTTTAATCGGCTAAACTAATTTTGATAAATCTTAGCTTAGACATGTTTTTAGCGACGACAGAATTATCATATACAATAATCAAGGCTACAACTTTAGAGTAAATGCTACTCGTCATATAAATGAATAAGCCAACCCTAATAAATAGTAATAAAATGAGAAGTATTTAAATTACTTGTCTAATACGATAACTGTCAAATTAAAACTTGGCAATTTGTGAAACAGAACAATCAATTGTCAACCATAAATTATCCGCGCGTGCTTGCTAACGATATTTGTGCAATCTACGTAAACGTCCAAAGTTTTTGTAAAGCATCGATGAGAGCAAAGAAAAAAGTCCAAGACGCTCGTAAACAATCTTTTATACAGGTATCTTAATATTCATAAAGAAGGAAGCCAACGTCACGACACGTAATCCCACTGTCTTGATACCACTGCTATCGGAAACAAAGCCGCAATTACGTGACGCGGGATTTTATCAACATATCTACCTCCAGACATGCAAGAATACTACATTTACGTATGAATAAATAAAGTTGGAGTTCAGTAGATGCCTCACTTGTACAATACGCGATGAATCATGGATATAATAAAATTTACACTTTAACACTCAGCTCATTATACTGACTGATTAAGATATTAAATTCTGACCAGCCTTTATCTCGCCTCGGCGAGTTATTGTAAACTATTTTTCACTTGACCACGAACCACATGTCCAGGGGACGGCCGGACCAGTTTATTTCAACAGGACGAATCATTGAAAAAGTTTAAAAATATCGTAGGCACGCCATCGGTTATTTAAATACATTTTTCCTTATAACGTATGTGCATTCGTTTGAATGTTGGAACGAGTAAATGGATATAATAAACTCTCGTAAACAATGAACTCAGAAGGTGATACTTATTTTTTTTAGATCAGTCTTACTAGGTATGAATTCAATAAAAAAAAATTAACGAGACTTTTTTATTTTTGTCTAGTTTGTTGTTAAAGTTCTACTGGCAAGTCTTTATGTTCCCGTAGCCCGTAGGTTTTTCTACTTGTCTCTATGCGGTTCTTTCGTTCTAAATAATTCATTCTTATGGGAAGGTCCTTAAATTTGAACCATAATACCTATTTAGTTCTAACTAGTAGACGCCCAGTGGTCGAAATTAATCGAATTTAATATATTATTTATAGGACATAATATTATACATAAATTTATTACAAATCTCACACTCCTCCGTGCGTGCAATTTTATAAAGGGTTAGAAAGTTTTTTCTTCACATACTATATATAGAATTAGATAGCGGTCTAAGTTTATTCATTCTCGTGCTCAATTCTTTAATATTTATTGATTGACAGACAATGTAGGGGTTATGTCGATGAGTCTAGACTTTAGACTCTAGAAAAGAAGCACGAAATTTTGCACACAAGTTCATTTCACACACATTTTAGTACATTTTAGTAGGCGCATAAGAAAGATGTTTAGAAATTTATCTCCTAAGGGGATTAATCCTCGACACACGGCTATATTTTAAATATATTTTTTCAAAAATGCAATGCGCAAAGATATTATTTTTATTATAATAGAATCAAGTCCTTTGGATATTAATATGTAACTCTCATGCACTATTACGATGCTGGTCATTCCGTTTTTATACTTTTTGTTCTTAATTACGTACTAATACTAAAAAGGGCGCAACCAGTGCTCGGCTATCGCTTCAAATTCGTTTAATTCAACTTAACTTTATTTTCAACCATAAATTAATCAAAAGGTTGAAATTCTGTGAAACTGACATTCGGACTTTAAAATATTACATTGCCACAAAATACAAGCATCCAATATACAGTCCCGAATGTCGATACGGCCATAAATACGAAACACAATTACCCCGCGTTTGGAAGTAAAAGCCCGAACAGGTAAACAAAAGTATTTACAAGCAGTGGCTGTACGATGCGCGTATATCGAATGTTGGTATGTTGAGCAGTCTAGGGTATTTATTGTTATCGAAGGTTCAGGCGGCGGCGGCGGGCACCAAGCCAACACTCCACTAACGAGGCTCATTATACAAACAACCATCATTCTGCCACGGTGCTGTGCTCAAAATTCCCGATTAGTATTTTTCAAAGAAAAGTGAATAGTACGCTTGTTTCAATATTCTTAAAATAAAATATCATTGTTGATTTAACATGCTTCATATTATGCGTTTGCGACACAATATCGCCCAGATACGGCAAAGTTTTGCGGAAGTTTTCAAAACCATATTCCATTACACTGAAAACCTTTTAGATAATGAAAAATATACATCGATCTGTGATTACCGGTCGCATCGCCGATCTATGCACCGTCTATCGCATTTAGTTAAGTGAAATAAATGGAATTAATAACTGTAACCAATTTCCTTGATTTCCGCCACTAGTCGTCGTTTAATAATGTCGAAAGAAATTTAAATAAGTAATTCAAATATAAAAAAATTCAAAAACGGCAAATAATGTTACATACAGAATATTGAGGCGTAGTAATAATTGTGATGAGATATAAACTGCTGTAAAAAAACAACAACTTACATGTGAATGTGCTAGCAATTCTTTCATAATAAAATTATCATAGATGTCTCTTGCAATCCTCCGCCTTTCATCTATGCATTCTTGTTTTTCATATAATTTAATCTGAAAAATATTATAAAGGTAAAAGAAAGTTTTATTTCTGACCAACGTGGTATTCCGAATTGTGTACCAACCTCTTCGTAAAATTTTAATTGTGGCACTGGTTCTTCTGATGTTTGTTCACAAAATTCCTTAAATAATAAATAACCTGAAACAAAAACAAATCTTAATACTATTTATTCATCTGATAAATACTAATACGAAATTAGAATATCATTGCATAATGATTCTAAGATATGTATAGATATCAGACGAATTGGAGAAAATAAACTATTCAATTGTTCCGATTTCAACAAATACAGAGTCCTTAGAATTCATTTTTAAACCCTAATACAAAAAGACGATTTTAATAAGTTTAACGTGTGTAACTGTGAATCTGTAGGATCATAGCTTTCAAACAAATAGCCCATTTTATATGCCCTTTTTGTCTGAAAGCTTAATGATCGAGATGGTTCTTAGCTATCATTTATGAAGATCTTTTCCAGCGTCTGAAGATTATCTGCTCGTTTCCTATTGTCATATCAAAACAATTTATTTTACATAAAACATGGTATAAATTATGACGTTAAATAGGTTCGATTGATTTGATATTTGGTGTAATGTTACTTTGGTGGCACATATATCTAAAACATGGCAACCATGAGCTGATGTAGCATCAGGTGGTCGGAATACCCCATCATTACTGTTCAATAACCAATGGACTTGTCGAGTCTTATAGTTAGGTTGCCCTTTTCCATACAAAAATAATCTTATCGATCCTGTACATGTGAACAAATATTACAATATTTATATTATGGACATAGTTTAGTAATAATGGTACATGGCATCCGCTTATTCAGTCATAAGTGGTACGTCTAACAGCTAATTATCACGACAAGCGGCATGATCTGCTAGTTTGCGTCAACGTAGTACTGCGCTTATACACTCGTGGTGCGGTTTTCAACATTGCGACAGAACTAGCCCATATATAACTGCTCGTAATATGACGCAGCCATTCAGATTACGCTCGTAATCAAACATTTGCTGGCAGCTTCATGTGGTTTGCCAGTCCCCACACGCTAATTCTATCCGCGCGGCCCAATTTTAATGAGTGTTTAACTTTTTAATTAGACTTACATGTGCAACATTCCAAGTTAATTGTTATTAGCTTTTCCAAAGTAATTTTAGTTTCAGTAGAATTGAACTTTCAGACGTTGGTTTTGTTTTCATGATTATCATGTTCAATGTTAAACTTCTTTTCTAATGAAACTACTTCACCCACGGATACTTATATATCTATCTTAATTTTACACATAATCAAACATCAGGTTCCCTTTGCTATAATTGAATATAATTCTAGTTGTAAATAGAATCGGACTGCGTAAACTTCAACAAGAATAGGTTTGACCTTTCGCAACGTTGTGATGGCAGTTTAGATGTAAAACTAACTTTTGTTGGACCGTGTTAAAGTTGCCGCTGCTAAGTGTAGGTATTGACTAAACAGAAAAAATAAGATAGCCAGGTCAAGGTCATTCGTTCGTATTCTTATCGTGATCGCAGAATAATCCCGGATTACGAGTTCTCCAAGTGCTATTTACTTGCCATCGTTACGATACGAAATAATTCGCTTAAACAAACTCTTATCACAGTCTAAATAGCCAACCTACTTATAAGTACATTAATAGAGACTTATTACGACGGTAGATAGATTTATTTAATTCCAGTGAACTAGGTTGGAGATAAATTGGTAATTCATTTATTTTATTACAAATTATTGTATCTACTTTTTCCAGTGTTACGAGAAAATTTGCAAAATATATGATTATAATATTATAGGTACACTCATGTACAATAATTCCATTTACTTATCTACAAACTTTTAAATAACAATTGTAGCGTGTGTATCCGCTTTCAAGTTGTAACCTAGTTGAGATACAGGCTGGCTTTGCCCTATAAAGTGTCCCCGCAACGTCCAGTGCACCCGATAAATTTATTTACTACAGGTTGTAGTGAGGTCACGGTAAATTGCGTTTGTAACTTGCTCTCGGGAGCTTCGCTGCAATATCGCTGCCTTACGATAACAGCCACACCAGTGGTGCTCAAACGGATGATCCCGGGAACGTGAAATATAATTTAGACTGCAAATAAAAAATAATCGTGCTTCCAGCCTCAATAGTTCCATTTTCAATGTAGGCATCGAATTCAAAGTCTGATATACTAACTTTTCGAACACTTTGCTATCTGTTTTCTTGAGTATAGCAATGTATAGGGTTTGGCTTATATTGTAGTTTTAACTTATTAATATAAACAATGCCGAAAAACAAAATATAGCATGTACCGACATTCGACAACTTAGACTTGAGAGCAAGTAGTATGAAGTGTGTAAACCTATACTTTTCTAACAAATTATAATAATTAATTTATCTCTGCAGTAGCACAAGTAAATACAAGTAAAATGTTGCTATAATGTTTTGGATTAGGGTAATAAAATAATATAGATAAACCACAAATTGAAGTTTAAGTACTGTATTACGAAAATACAGCATATATTATTAATTCCATTTATGAACTCACTAACATCATAAATCAGCACAGATTTATCAGAACTGGGCTCTTTCAAGTCCCTGAAAAACGAATCGGACCTTCGACGAGTCGAGTCAAACGTACAATATAAAATTAAAGTCATGAGGTTTTAATTGGTTATAGATAGCAGTAAGTGATAAGTACTGTAGCACAGGAAAACTGCGAGTACAAACAAATCATACATAATAAGCAATCCTTGACCGAAGCATCAAGTCACATGGAATTGGTGGAGCGTGTTCTGGCAAAGGTTTACCCTTAATATCATAACTAACCCAATGACGACATAGTACCATGATGATAAATCTCGCAAATTATATCTTGGCATTAAGTACTAGCTCTACGGTATTACACGAAAAGCTTCCTCGAGGAAAAAAGCCCGGCAATTCAGAAATATATTCATACGTGTCATTTCACCATTACAAACTACCACAGCACTGTCATTGCAAAATATTCGTAGCTCGTTAAATCATAACAGTTCAAAAAAATCAATCCTTCGTGACAAGCTCAGCGTCAACGTCGCGCGGTGGTAAGGTCATAAGAGGTAGACGTAACATATTCTTAAAAATTAAGCAACTATTTAGGTACTGAGGGAAACATAAAATACTCGATGACATAACATAATGATATATATAATGTCGTGTCAAATCAGTAAACCTAAAAAAATAAATAAGCCCACTAAACATAAACAAAGAAGTTACAACAGACCTATACCTAATCAAGGAAAAATTGTTCATTAAAATATTTTAATAAGTCAATATATTTGTCATTGAGATCCTAGAGCCAATTATACATTATTATTCTAATGGTTTTCAAGTCCTTGTAGATAGTGATAGACCTCCAGTTCCAAGATGAAGTTTATACGTGATATGAATACCAATCAATGGGATGAAGTACAACGAGCAGTCGTATAAATATAATAAAACAGGCATAAAATCCTTTCCGGTCCCAAAGCAATCAATTCCGAGTGCTACATGTATCCTAGATGCAAAGCAGCTTGCTCTAGAAACGGAAATTATAAGACTTCGGATTACAGTGTAACATTAACTTTATCCCGTTAAATATATCTAAAAGGGAACGTCGACTTACACGTCGGTCTCGATATCAAACGCTATCACCTCTTTGTTATTGGGGAATAATGATTCGATGGACCAGATAAAGGCACTTTCGTATTCTCTCCGTGCCTTATCTCCTTAAACAAAACATCTAGATCACTGATTCAGACAATTTTATACGTAAAACTATTCAGATACTTTTTTATAATGATAGAAAACAATAATAAAGAGAGTGAATTGCTATTTCACCCATCTCTCTAGAATTTGCAGAGAACGGCAAAAATACATCACAAACATTTTTGGCAAAATTTTTGAATAAGATGGAATCTTAAAATCAGGACATTTCAAATATAAATATAATAGTATAGCATATGATACTACAATAAGAGTTGACCTTTATTATCGGAACGTAAACCAAGAGGTACAAAAAAAATATTTATACCTAATCGCGTAGAAATTGACAGTCATTTAAAGATTATGCATTTTCTCTACTTTTGTCGAAAGGCTTCCCGTATCGTGCAAAATTTCACGACTAAAATTCGTCAGGGAATACAGGGGCCATTTGACCCTGTAAAACCTACACCCATATCAAACATTTGTGCACCACACAAACTTTGGTTTCGGTGTGTCACGAAATCCGCGGGTTCAAAATAAACTCATCTCTACGGAAACTAGCAAAACACAAGGCTCTAAATTTAAGACCTCCTATTAATTTGATATTAATAACCCAGGCTGGCAAACAGACTAACAATAAATTGATTCTATGGATCCATTTTCCAAATTTATACGATATCCCCAAAAACAGAACGGATCAGTGACCATACTGGGGTACAAGGTATACAGGGAAATTTTGACATTACGATAAATTATCGCCGATAATCAAACCACATACTCGTCTTTACCTCCGTTAATATTGTGCCAAAAATCATGCACAAATAACGAATAATTTTACCAAATATTCCGGTTCTACTTTTCTGGTATGGTTTCATTTAGTAACGCAATGTCATAATGTCCATTTATAGTAAGAAGATTAGTAAATGTTAGCAAATGAATACAAAGCCTAAACCCAAATATGGGTTGCGAACAAATTGTTAATGAAACAATTCAAAAAGCTCTCGTGTTAACGTAAGCTTGCCTTTTCCCAAATACACCGTGTTGCTTCTTGATCACTTATTTTGGTAGAGCATTATTTTGCACTTCCCAATCGGTCATAAATTTTGGGAACTTAAATAATAATTAATCGAGATGTGAGATTTCATAAAGCAAAAACGTTTTAATGACTGTTCCTCGACTGTTGTTCGTTTAAACGTTTTAAGTTTTAAACTGCTTTTTTTTTTTTTTTTTTTGTTTTCGCGGAGAAATTGTCTTATGACTACCGCTCAGCCTTCGTGGGGGGCGACTGAGCGGTTATGTTGGGGTCACCGTGCCTTACGACCCGGCATTGCGCCGCCCGGATTTGATGTCGACCTTCAGGCGACCGCCGGGCCGAGTCCCTAACCTATATACAACGCACGGCATACCAACTAAAACTCCGCGGTGGCCCTCTTCGGCGCATTAGGGACGACTGCGAGTTTCCTCTGACGGAAATGTCTAAGTCTACTTCCACAGCCGCCCCTGCGCGGTGCCGCCTAGTGCGGCCCGTCTCCTGTGAGGGGGGGCTCAGGAGCCCCCGCGCACCGAAGAACGTCCTCGGCGTCTACGGCAGCATGAGGCCAACTGCACACTGCCGTCCATCCCGGGGGTCAGCCGAAAATTGTGCAAAGACGCACAAAAATGCACAAGGGCGGACAGCCCCCTGCTGCCCGCCGACGACCCCCATCGTGGCCCCTATTAGTCGCCTTTTACGACAGGCAGGGGATACCGTGGTGAAATTCTCCAAACGCCCCCAATCCACAGGGCGGAAGTTTTAAACTGCTGCTCTACTTATTCCTTCAGCGTTTACTACTTTCCATTTGATACAATACATCCTAAATCATATTAGGGATCGAACCCAAGGTCACTTCAATTGTTGAAATCGAAATATAAATAAAAAAAATCGCTTCAGTTTGAAATATACTCAAATTGTTGTCAAGGAAAGTACAAAATTTGTTTTTTTAATTATTTTTTATATTATCATTACCCTTTGACCTCATCCCATTGCAGAGTGTGATTGTTGCTACACATATTTTTTATATAATTTACAGATGTTGGACTTATTTTTTACGACTGGCTGCTACCCGGCGTCAAACTCTGGGGTAAATATAAAATATCAAATCGAGTATACAAAGTAAACTCACCTAACATTTGATTGAATATTTTGTCAAAATTAACTTCATTCTTCTTTTCCATGTACTTGTGCATCACGCTCCTTACACTGGAACAAAGTTAACACATTAATTTGGTACATTGTCGGTCGCCGTTCATGACAAAAGTTCATTGTCACTTTGCCAATAAAATATAACAACTGAAAACAGTTATAGTATAAAATGTTGTTTTATCGTTTTGTTTACCGAATGTCGACCACCAAGTTTTTTATGGGTAGCCGTAGGTTCGGTTTTTTATGATCTTCTATACACAAAAACTGTACTAGTAGTTGATGTTGACATACAGTTATTATAAACGAATAACGATTGTTCGTGAATATTTGAAAAAGAAAAAAAGACCTTATCAAACGAATTCTAAAAATCAAAAACAACACATGAACATATTGTTGGATATTGGTATACTGTTTAAAATAAAACTAACCCTTGAGGGTGCGCAGACATATTCCAAGGAACCGTACACAAAGTAAAAATTAAAATTATAAACCAAAACACAAAGCCGCGCAAAGTACTACGGTACGCTGCGGATACTGTGGAATACATAAGTGATTCCCATTAAAAATTATTAACAGTGTGAATAGTGGATACATTTTATGATAAATATATTTTATTTTTGGGGGTTAGTGAAATACAGTTAGATTGCACCTAATATCCGCCCTAGAAAACTAGAAAACTTTGATCTAACTAGTTATATCCTCTCCACCTGACAAAGGTGCTGAGGTATGCTCCCACAGGGTAGTCACGTGCCAATTGGGCTCTATCCGAAGCGTTGCCGTGGAGAAGTGACGTGACAGGCTGGAAATCCCTACAGCGGGTTTCGGGACTGTCGTGGCAATGCGACTTATCTTTAGAAGCTAGCTGGACAGGCGCCACGATGAGTTGATATTCCGTCTGATACAGGTGGTGACGAGTCGGAAAGAAGAGTCTGCCGCGTGGTACCACTATGGCAACGGCCGTGAGAATGTATGTGTGTCCAAATGTGTGTCCAACATACTCTCGAGGAGTGCACAGCTAGGGGATTTATAACGCAGCGCTCTTAAAGGAGTCATCGGAGGTGACTTCTCGTTGCTGGCAGCGGTGTCCGCAATGGGCGGTAGCCGGAGTTCGTGGCGAGCGACAGCATACTCCGGCGAGTATGTCATCTCGCGGAAGGAGAGCGCCAAGCAGGATCGTAACCAGAGCGATCCCGCCTGCAGACAGAAGAGAGCAGGCGCCAGGTAAATGAGTGACCGGCGCCTCGTTCTCTGTGCATTAGGGCATCTGAATAATTCCAACACGGCATCACTTGCCTGTCGTAAGAGGCGACATAACGGGACTTTGGGTGATCACAGGATGAGCAGTTTCAGGTATTTTTTTTCGAATATATTTAATGTTTAGACATCTATGGTTTTATTATTTATATAGCTATTATATAATACAACAGAATGACGAGTCGAAAAAATTGCTACCACTTTTTGAACAAATAAAATATACGAAACGAAAAAAAAAAATATAGACTGATTATAATTATTTTTCTGGTTGACTACCCATGTTAATGGATGCATAATGCCATAAGTAATTTTTTTAGAGTTGTTTGCACACTCCCAACTCCTAATAGTGTACTAGCAACACCTTGTCTTGTGAACAGCATGTCGGTTTCATTGTGCACATAACTTTTCCTTGTACATTTTTATGAAATATACTGCACAATCTTATTAAAATTATGAAAGTGAAAGTGAATTGTGAAGATTTTTTAATATTTGTTAGAAGTAAAAACAAAAACCTCTGATGAAGGAGAATGAAATTTAACAAATAGACCATGTCCTGGATTAATTTTCGAATAGGCAAATTTTTATTCTAAGAGTGTACCAGTGGGATTTTCATGCCCAGATACATCTTTCCTACAGGCAAAGATACAGGAAATGCTTAGTGTTATCATATAACTGTCTTGTAAACATAATATATTATGTTCCAATAACTGTACCACATGACCATTGCAAATGTATAAGCTAATAATTATAGATAACATAATTATAACATTTTCATTTCTTATCAATATTAATGCCTGATGTTGAATGATCTCATTCTATGATTATATTTCACATATTGTGTTGTAAACAACATAATGTATAATTTTTGTTTGTAATAATTGTTATACTGCTTCTACAATATATATTTTTATATAGATAAAAAGTAGAATACTGGATACTATAAATATCACAATTTTATAAAACAATTTTAGATTCTTTAATCCATATACATATTCACTAAACTAATAATCATACTAAATTCCTTAAATGACTTGTTCATTATTTATTAGTACACAAATGAAACACCTGTCATGGCAAAAGATTAATCAACTCAATTGACTATCATTAGTACAAACAATGCATGTTTAACAATCTCTATTAGTAAATATGGACATTAAATGATTTTATTCCTATGTTATTTTGATGAAGATAATATTTTTAGTGTTAAAAAATTAACAAAGTATGCATTAATCTTAATGAAATAAATTCAACTGCGTAAATGATAACTATGAATGAGGAATATTTGTACTTAAGCAAGAACATTTTGTGACTAGAATTTAGTAGCTTATGTTGAACAATATAGTATTATATTCTGTATGACTCAAAATAAGTTACGCTTGATGTAATCTGATATTAAGCATATTACTACTAATTGATTTGATTGGCAGTAAGCCAATCAAATTTCACTTTTATATGCACAACATTTTAAGTTACCTAAAATATATTGACTTTTAAGTTACTTATTGAATACTACATTTATACTGCATGTTACCAAACTTTTTATATTCATATACTTATCATCAAGATAGAATGTATGTTATCATTGAATGACATGCTTTGCAGTTAATAGTACATTGCAGAACCTGTTTATTCTGCTTATTATATCAATGATCATGGTGATAGAAATCGCTACTGGTGTATGGATGTTATTACAGTAAAACCTTATATTTAAACTACACAAAGAGGAACTAGGAATTAAGTGTAAAATATGCATATATGTCAAAGTAACCCTATCAACATTATATGTCATGTTGTATATTAGAAAATTCTGGACAGGGATGATTTATAACTGGTCAGCTTTAGTATAACTATGCAAAGTGCAAACTATAGATGTAGCTGGGTGTAAAAAACTGGTTTTCTGGTAATGTGTAACTACTCAATACTACAAATTATGTCAACTTCTCTTAAACTCTAGAACCAATACAACTGCAAATAAAAATTTACTACACCCTGGTATATGATCAGATTCATTAGTTTACCAAACAAAATGTTACATTACTTTAGACTTAAAGGAAATAAGTTAAAAATATATGTAGGCAGTGCTTTTTTGTTGGGGCATGCAATGCCCCCAATGGATATTTCGAAAATATCGAAAAAATTGCCATTAGGAAGTACAGGAAGGTAGGAGGAACAAAAAATTATGGACTTACAACTTTCGAGATTTAGCATGACCCTAAATACTTTTTCTTTGCATTCACTTAGAGTAAAAAGGTATGCATATGCATGAGACAATAAGTAGTCAAATTGTTCAGAATCAATAGTAAGACTAAGCTGAGACTCTTCATTTGCAACAAATGTAATAACAAAGTAAATCTGAAATATTTTTTTTTAACTCCCCTTATTAATTTGTGTGTAAGATTAATTTAAGGTCCAAACACATATACTGAATTCATAACTTACAATGTGAAATTCAGCTGAATCCCTGTTTTATAAAATTTTCAAGGAATGTAGTTATAAAAAAGACTATGAAATGAGATATTATGGCAGAAATGTAGACATAAATATATGTTTTAAGAGAAAAATTTTAACCACTGACTTGTAGGTAATGTGAAAAGCTACAATATTATGATTTATAACTAGTATAGATTTAAAAGTACTAAATGTTTATGGAAATTTTCAAATAATTGTAATTAATTTCATAAGACACTATAACTTAAGCTAATATTGTTTCAAATGTGTATTTAGTAAAATAATATTGTAAAAATATATTCTAGATATTATGGGTCAATTCTACTAATGAAACTAAAATACATTTGGCATTATCATTAAGTTAAGTCCCAGAACCTACTAACCTCAGTTCTATCAATACAAGTATAAAATAAAAGCTAATTGGATCAATTATCAAGGTAAATATTGTTAATCCTTACTCTGCAGCTTCTAGAAATTTTCTACACACTATATTTATTGATAAAGTATTCAACCATTATTAAATTTCTTGAATTTTAAAATTAATGTAGTGATTTTTATATTATTTTACTATCCACAATGCAGTGTGCATGTTTTATCAATTTCACCTTGCTATTAAAAAATCACACAATACTTAAACTTCAATTGATGAATCAAAATTATAGGCAGAGCAATGACCTCACTAAATGTTAATGACCTACAATTTTTTTAACACACCTATTGTCTTACAAGTTATTATTTCAGGGATTTCATTTATTGTTGTGTTATTCTGCTAATAGAGTTCATGTGAACCCAATAATAATATTTCCTTTTTATGTTTTTTTCTTTTGTGGTATATAATAGAAAGTTAAATTATTCATTTTTTGATTATACAATTACACACTATTAGGTACAAACGAAGATTATTTGAGGCAATTAGATACAATATGATAGTTCTTGAACCGATATGAGTTACCTACGGTAAAATCAATTTTGTAAACAAGCATAGGAACTTCCTTTATATTTATGTAAACATAATCGGTTGTTCCGGAAATGTCGGATACACCCATCGGGGCACATTACCTTGGATCTGGTAGAACGATTTTTTTGCTAGCCCGTGCTGCTGGAGTGCATTTCGACTTCTCCATTGCCATCAAGTAGCTGACGTCTGCCAGCACAGCCTCGAGGTCCGCCATTTTGAGACTGAATTTATCACCTTCACCAGACAAATAATAAATAACACTGGCTCTAAACACAAACACCGTAGGAATCTAGTTGATTTTCAGCTGATAGTCATAACCTTCCTCACATGACGACTGTTCACCGTTTCACAGAATTTGTTGATGAATGGTGACACATGCTCATGGTTCACAATCACAAATTGTATTTTTATGAACATAGGAATACTCGATTACATGTCAAATCGTAGGTAAAGAAAAACATCGCTGTTCATGAACCGCTGTATATGAGCACAAGCAGTAAATTATCACATAAAATTAATAATTATATACGATTAAAAACGTAATCCAATACACCACCACCCGTCACATAGTCATTCGCGACTTCACACACACAATCGCAGTAGGTAATCGCGCAAATGTAGACAATAGAGATGGACGCAAACTATAATCGATTAGTCGAATTTAAATGGAATGATTTTCCTTTAAAAGTGAAATTACTTCATTTGGAATATGCAACAATACAATAATTATTTGCAACTATCCGAGGAGTTAATTGAGAATAATTGCTTAATTAACTGTATAATAGCAGCATCGCACTATACCAAGCTATGAATTTCAAAAATAAAATGACACATCATGTTTCCCCTTGGTGCACATATTCTGCCTCTTGACCCGCTTGCACGATTTCCGCTACATGTCTGATTTCTAAAAGGCAATACACGATGCAACGAGTGTGCGTGACCCCATCTGAATGACTGAACCCTTTCACAAGTATATTAAGTATAATCGATTTTCAAGATGTAAATCGATTATATCTCAGATGTGTGTATAGTTATTTGATAATATAATCGTAACGCTGAGTGTGGATAGTATTATTACTACAAACTAAGTATTATTCCTAGGTTACTTGTTCGTAAGTATCTGGAGCATACCTATTGGCTCAATGTGTACGGATCACGGTACTATGGACCAAATAAATTTGCGGTAAGGATTTTATGATATAGTTCCCTAAAGCTTGCGTCCATTGCGACGAATCGAGACGGGGCGGTTCGCAACCGTGCAGTGTGTAATAATAAATGTAATATTACATTATGTACTAATATTATTAAATTTGACGCAAATAATGGTGATACCCCCCCGAGGCAATTCTTGTGCGCTTGGTCCTCACACCAAATGCACGCATGTATGCATGGGGGACATTTGCCGCGGCCCTAAGCACATAGTTCAGTGTATATACCTCTTGGTTGTAGTACACATTGAGACATATAAGGGACCGCGAACATTTCCCCTCCCTTTGCGCTCCATCCATCCTAGTATGGGTTCTCCTCCATCCCCCACTTTCCTCTAGGACTCTGCACTCGTTAAACCGGGGGTTATGTAGTATCCCATTCGCTTATCTCCTCGGTGGGGACTGCGAGGCCTGTAAGAAAAATGGTAATGAAGTACTAAGTCGTAATCTTTGGTCGTAAGTATTTAAATATCACCATCACACTGTCAATTATTATTCTTATAGCAATTACGATATAATATTGAATCCGAAGAGAATGTCATATAAATAAAAACTAGGTTTTTATATAGCAAGTTACGTCATATTGTAATACGTATATAACAATGATTTATTACAAAGCAATATAATAAATTAATAAGAAATAGAAATCTTTTATTGCAGAATGTAAGTACTTAATATACAGGTGGTTTTAAAATATTAAAAAAAAAATCTAAAACATTCTACAGGGTTAAGTAACGGTGTGTAATACTACTTTAGTACACAGTGCTACTACTTTTAGATCGTTTTTTTTTAAATATAATATATGGTTCACATTATATTTTTTATAATTTTACCATGTTCTTTACAGAATGGAAAACGTGTTATCCTTGAATTTAACGTTATTGTGTTTTAAATGTCCATGTGCAACAATAATGGAAAAATACTTACAAGTGAGTTAGTTATTTGTAACAAAATAAAAACAAACAAGCACGCAAAGTGACTTGCTTCGCCAATCCACCCCATTGAGAATCATCCCCAATGAACTTCCTTCTGTACATAATGATATGCAAAGGCGGATTTGTATGTTAGGAGACGAACCAACCTGCCCCGATTGCCCGACTGGTGGACGCAGTCCATAATACAATCTCAATTTTACATTGTCTGTAGCTTTTGTTATTTGTGACTTGGCAGCATTGTCCTTGACCATAGCCGGTTTCTCATACAAAAAAACAAAAAATATCTATGCTTTTATGAATTTTGACATTGATTTTTGACATAATGAATTGTCAAATTTATTATTGAAGTTGCGAAATGCGAATTTATTTTAGTGATTAAGGCATTTTGATAAGGATTATGAGTTAACCGGCAGGCGCTGTAAAGTTTACGTTGAAATCCATGCTCGTGCGCCCTTATAAAATATTAACGGTAAGATAAATAAAAAGTATTTATTATATTTTTTTTTGTGTTCTACGTTGATTATAACGCATAGTCAGAATAAATAGTGGACAATGGTTTATTGCATAAATGACAGTGTCTACATATTCAAGGTTACGATTTAAAGTCGATTTATACATTATCATGGCATAACATTTGAATCGTACCTAAGAAAAAAATATTAAACGCATCCTATGGTGTAAAAAACGCACATACGCTGTGAGTGAAATAAAATTTCAATGGGTATATAAAATGAATAATACGGTTTCATTTTTATTCGCAGTTAACCTCACGTAATCACGTAATTTACATTATGTTAGAAATAATTAGCAGGGATTTTTTTGGTGTAATTACTTTTATATCCTTACCCTTTTTTCTATAACCATTCTTCTCTTCACTTGTTCACATTACATCTTTTTGTTTCAGTAATAACCATGATGGAGTACTGCCCTCCAAATGTTACCCTCAATGAGATATGGGTGGATCATGGTATTTCACAATGTTTTATGGAAACAGTGTCAGCCATTCTTATTGGAGGGTTTCTACTTACTTTTGGACTAATACAGATTATAATGTACAAAAGGTTTGTAAATTTTTACATTTAATCAAACAATTTTGTTTATTTCTTTGTATTATACTGTGGTGATTTTATTCTTTGTGAAGCTGTAAATATTGTTTTCTTTAAATGAAGTAATTTTTATATTATCTCTTGCACAATATTGAATAACATTTTTTTAAGGTCATACGAAGCTTTCAAATGCTAGTTTCAGTCAGATCAATTTTCAAAAAAACTTATGCATATTTTTCCTGAAGGAAAATTTTGAAAATTAATAATTATTTATCAAATATGTCTTACAACTATATCAAAAGTATTAAGCAAAGCTATTAATTTTTTCTTTGATTCTTAAACTTTTGTTATTCTATAAAAAATGTAAACTTGCAGTATTTGAGTTAAATATTACTAAACAAGTATAAAACCAGTTAATAACAATTCTTTTCTATGAATAATTCAAATATATCAGAATTATTTTTATGAACTATGTTCCTATAGTAAATTTATTCCATGTGTTAGTGTTTCATGAATACATATTGTAAATTTTAGTGGTGAATGTTTTATCCTTGATATCATCAGTTGAATGTTTGTAGTCAATGTTTTATCATTTGACATCCTAGGTTGTTACACTTTGGAAAAACAAAGGAAACAAGTAATGCTACAAATAGAGTACACAAGCAGTTATAAATAACAGTGGGTTTCTCTATTCATATTGACTATAAACATAGACAAAGGATGTCTGTATGTCAATTATAATCAATTAGGATATACTTAACTGATATATATTCATAATAAAGAAACTAATTCAAACTAATCCTTATCTTATAGGAATTATCATGCACATTTCACAGACAGATCTATATGTGTTCCAAGTAGTAGCTTATCTTCTTTAGTGATAAGGTTTAACAGATTCTATATTTACAACAAATATAGTATTTATATATAGAATCGTTTTAACAACATGCAAACCTTTATTGTGATTTATTACATTTAAATAGTACTTGTTTAATATTAAAGTGCATCTGAGTAGTTTATTAATATGTACTGATTGCCATACAAACAACTCAGAGTGTAATTTGTTGTTTCTAAAAGCATAATTTTTTTCAAAATTGAATGCTGAGAAATGTTTTCTTTTTTTAAAAATCCAATCAGGCCAATAAGAAGATACATTGTTAATCAACATTGGCACATTATTATTCTAAAATTAAAAAATATATACTGACATATTTTTACACATTGCTTGCAAATTATAGAATTCTATTTTGTGGGTGCTCAGTTTCATAATTTTGTGATACTAAAACAATGTATGTTGTTTGATGAATTATGATAGGTTTTCAGCTCTAGTTATCTTCCAAAACTTTTTCAAAGTCTCTTTGTATACTTACCTTGTTTATATTAACTGAATTGGAATTTTAACAAATTTATTACTTCTGGCGGTATGTAGCGTAATAGTCAAAATGCTACGTGTCAGTTCCACAAACATTTATTTGTTATTTTTATTTTAGCAGCTTTAAATTATGATATTCGCTATATTAACGCAATAATAAATGGCACCTTTTTACGATTTAATTATTTGTAAAATCTTAGACGCTATTCAACAGACATTTTCCTTTTTTTTTCGCAATTCATTGGGGTGTTTCTCCTTAGAACGAAACAAAAAAAAGCAGAAATTGTTCACAAAATTCCATAGGTTTCTTCGTCGGCAAACATAAAATTTATGTTAGTATCCAGTATTGCAGAAAAAATATACTAAAAAAGAATTTTGGTGACTAATCCGCTCACTATCACAATTAACATCGTAAGAAGGATACAAACTTGGCGAAGCGTAAAGCTCTATCTAATTCCATCGGGAATAAAGACATTGTGGTACGTTCATAGGTCGAACAGGCGCCTTTATTTTTTATTATAATTATAATTGTCGACACTTCGATGCCAATTTTTTATACACGTGTAATATCAAGGCCAACATTGTATTTTTTTTCTCTTTAAACAAGTTTGGTAAGTGTTATTAGTTATGCAAATAATAAACAAACAACAATATCGCGAATTGCGAAATATTGTCTGATTGGCTTGCTCACTTTAAAACTGATTAACTTTGTACCGACGTTTCTCATTTCCATGTTAATATTGAATAATTTAAATAAAATAAATATTTCATAAGTATACACATATTTTTTCTTGCCATAAGAACAAATATTTAAATATGAATCTAGTTTTACTTGAGTATTCTATACTGGATAATTTCATTATGTTTAATAATACTTCCAATCTCCAACGAGATAATATTATTATGATATACGCGCCTTGCGGTGCTTCGACGCGCCGCGCCGTCAGATTTTTTACAAATATTCTGTGGCAGCTATAGTTATTGAAAATAATTTCAACAGTTAAAACTTTATTTCTAACTTGCTATTTGCTATTATGTCTTGCTAGCAATAAAATCAATAAAATAGGCAGGTCTCCGTGCAGAGGATGTTTCAGTATCCGTTTAACTGCAACTCTATACATTGGTCTGTACCGCAGGCTCCACTTTCCATGAAGATGAAAAACGCTGGAGTTTGTTACTATTTTCTAGCATTTTGGGAGTATAATATGCTAGACAGTTTCGCGTCGATGCTTCATAATAATGCTACTTTGATTCCCATTTTGGAAATGAAATATGCGTTTTCTGAAAACGTCGGGAATTCGCGACTATCTACCATATTCAAGCGGGCGGTATCGCGAATTTGAGCTATGTATTATCTCTGAATTATAATCTTTCAATTATTATCATTTCAATGTGTCGACCCGATATTGTATAATATTCGCGGTATGTTGTGGGAATTTTTTGATTAGTTAACCTTTAGCTTTACCATGAAAGAGAGATAAATAGCTATCTAATATAAATATTATATCATTATTTCGTCGCTCTCTCAATAAACACAAATATTACAAAGTACGAACTAATATTGTGTGCATGTTCCACAAACGATTAAAATTTTGGAATCCGTCGATAAAATATTAGGCACACAAATATTATACTGCAAAAGGAGTTGAAACGGATATAGCATTATAGGTATATTATATTCATTTAATTATTTAGATAATTTATAGATATCGTTATTGTTGTAAATATGGTATTTGTTCTTAGTAATTAAATAAAGTTAGTAAAAAGATGTTATTGACATGAGTGTTTATTTCGGACTAAAGAGAAGTAACTATGGCAAACAAAATACAATTAGTTCTAAAAAATAGAACATATAAAAAATAATAAGTCACGACGAAGGTTACAATCTCCAACAGCCGCCCTTAATCGCAGTTGTGACAGAAACAAAACAAATAAAATAATTAAGTTTCTAAACCTAAGTTAACTACACATCGTTTGTGTGCTAGAGGTCCGAGGGCCTTCGTTAGTACATCAGCAGGCATATCGTTACTTTTATATATTCTAACTTAACAATATTATTAGATACCTTTTCCCCAATAAAGTGAAACCTAGTATCTATATGCTTCGTCCTGCTGTGGTGTACAGGATTTCGAACAAGATTAATGGCACTTTGGCTGTCAGAAGCTAAGTTAACTGAACAAAGTATACCTGTTATCTCGTATATAAACCGACGTAAGTAACACGCTTCCTTCGTGGCAGACGCTAATGCCATATATTCTGACTCGGTCGAACTTAACGCAACAGTAGGTTGCTTCTTGGATTCCCATGATACTGGACCTCCACTTAACTTGTAAACATAACCGGTGTATGACCTTCTGTCGATTGGACAGTTTGCCCAGTCTGCGTCACAAAAACCCTTTAAAGGTTCTCTATTCTTCCTGTAAACCAATGAATAGTTTAGGGTACCTTTTAGGTATTGCAGAATCCTTTTAGCAGCATTCCAGTGTTCTTTA
This sequence comes from Manduca sexta, assembly GCF_014839805.1. NCBI lineage: Eukaryota > Metazoa > Arthropoda > Insecta > Lepidoptera > Sphingidae > Manduca > Manduca sexta. The sequence continues at coordinate 8,361,187 of NC_051128.1, forward strand.
GTAAAACACGTATTAAATTGACTTAAATAGCTCGTGGCGTAAGCGATGTCTGGTCGTGTGTTTACCGCTAGATACATGAGGCATCCTATTAAGTTTTGATAAGGATAAGACTCACCGACTTGACCATCCATTCTTTTTCCATATTCTTTTTAATTAATGGAGTATCCACGGCCTTACAATCCTTCATATTAAATTTTTCTAATATAGAAAGAATATAATTTCGCTGGTTCAACCTTATACTCTCGGAATCACTTTCAACTTGTAGTCCCAAATAACATTTCAGTATTCCGAGATCTTTTAATGAAAAATATTTCGACAAATCATTCTTGACAGTGTCAAATGTCAAATCAGAATTAAAGAAGACTATTATGTCATCAACAAAGATTCCTAATATTACAAGTTCTTTACCAAAAGTTTAGTATACACACAAGGTTCGGAAGGAGTTCCTATGAAACCTATTTTAGAAAGCGTTTCATTTAACTTTTTATTCCAAGCTCGCGGTGCCTGTTTAAGACCGTAAAGAGATTTCTTCAATAAACAAACTTTGTTTTCTTTACCCTTTTGAATAAAACCAAGAGGTTGCTCCATGAAAACTTCTTCTTCTAAATCTCCGTTAAGGAAAGCTGTATCGACATCTAAGTGCTTCATTCTCAACTTCATATCTGCAGCTATCGCAAACAACGTGCGGAGGGAAGAATGACGAATCACTGGTGCGAACGTCTCCTTGTAGTCTACACTTTCAACTTGATGAAAACCTTTGACGACGAGTCTCGCTTTATAGTTGGTAATATTACCATAAGCATCCCTTTTAATTTTGTAAATCCATTTACATGGTATAACCTTTTGTTAGGTCTATCTACTAAATTCCATGTATGGAGTTTCCTTAAGGAACTATACTCATCAACCATAGCGTGTTGCCACTTATCAGCATCATCGGCATGAGTAGCTTCGTAATATGTCGTAGGTTCATTAGAATCTACCATTGACGTATTGTAAGCTTTATAAAAATTTGTTGTTTTTCTGTCTCTGGAAGGGTATCTGCGCTCAGGGTGCGATTCCTGTTCCAAATTCGCTGTCACTTCTTCCACACTAGGCAGCCTTAAGTCACTGAGAGACTCTCGCTCTTCCAGAGTCACTGACTCTTTTGCACTTTCTAGATTTACTGGTAAAGTTGCTTCAGCCGCCGGACTGATATTCTCATCACAGTCATAGAATTGACAGTCATGATCAAACTCAGACTCAATCTCTTTTTGCTCATCAAATAACAATATAGATTTTGACTGTGCGACAGATTGCTTCTGCTTTAGCGCTGTAAAGGAATTTTCAAAAAAGGTTGCATCTCTGGATATAATAACTTTTCGTGGGTTAGCAGGATCCCTAAAAATATAAGTGCCTGGATTTTCAGAATAACCGACGAAAATTGCTTCCTGTGCCTTGACATCTAATTTCTTCCTGTGACAAGAAGGTATATGGACTAGAGCTCTACAACCAAATACTTTTAGATGGCTAAGATCACCTTTTCGTCCATACCATTTGTCATAAGGAATTTGTCCACCTAAGGCTCGATGAGGAGACCTATTCTTAAGGTAAATGGCAACTTGGAATGCATCTTCCCAGAATGCTTTCGGTAGTGAACTTTCAGCTAGCAACGTTCTTGCCTTTTCTGTAACCGAACGATGGGTGCGTTCCGCTACTCCAACTTGCTGAGGACTATAAGGCGTCGTTGTTTGATGTTCAATACCTTTTGAAGCAAGATAATCAACAAACTCTTTATTCACGAACTCCTTACCTCCATCAGTCCTAATTGCTTTAATTGTTTTATCTAACTGATTTTCAACAAAACATTGAAACACACAAAATATATCTTTGACTTCTGTTTTAGAAGAAATAAAATAAGCAAACACTTTTCGCGTATAATCGTCTACTATTGTCAACATTTATCTATTTCCTTGAAAAGAAGTTGTAGACACCGGTCTCATCAAATCCATATGGATCAGTTCCAAAGGGGAAGTAGCCCTATTAAACGCTAACCTTTTGAAAGGTTTTCTTGCTTGTTTACCTTCCACGCAAGCGATACAACTAGTTTTATCTACTCCTGTATACTTTATACCTACCTTGTGATTTTTCAATTGGTTCATGCCTATACGACACAAATGTCCTAACCTCTTATGCCAAATTTGATAACTATCCTGACAGCCAGAGTGCACATCTTGTGTCAAAAAATGATCCGCCACATTCTCGGAAACATTTACAGTACCATCTAAAACGTACAGTCCACCACAGGGCGAGGCATGAGCAACAGATTCACCTGTAAAATTAAAAGTATCAGATTTATAAAAGTTACATCCATTTTTATCAAAAACACAAATAAAACCCTTTTCAACAGTTTTATATACAGATAACAAACTAGCTTTCAAATCTGGTATATAAAGCAACATCACTAATATTGTTGACCACGTTCTCGGGCGTGTTTATTGAAATATTTCCAATTCCGCAGCACTTAATCTGTTCTCCATTTGCGACAGTAACAGTACCTTGATTCTGTATCGAGATATTCTGAAACCAGTCCCGTCTAGAAGTCATGTGTCTAGTACAACCTGAATCTACATAAATTATATCCTTTCTTGGGTTTCCAGAAGTATTAAGACTTGTAAATATCGTATCATTGGTATTTACCGCATTGCCTTTCTCCTTCTTGTTTCTCTGTGGACAGTCTGGTCTCTTATGTCCAGGTGTCTTGCACTCATAACAAACTATATTCTTCTTTATTGACTTAGGCTTCTTCTTCGCATGAAAGACAGAGTCTAATGATGTAGCCACATCTTTGGACATTTCATTAAGCAGTTTTGTTTTCACCAACTCTGTAGTCACGTCTACATTGCAATTTTCTAAAGCCATAATGAGAGGTTCATACCTTGGAGTTAGACCTCCCAAAAGTATTGCAGCAATAGACTTGTCCTCTATGACTACATCAATATCCGCAAGATCCTGTGCGGTTGACATAACTGCGTATATATATAGTTCAATATTTTTGAACTCTGATAGACTCAACCTGTACAGTCTACGCTCCAAAAATAATCTTCGTCCTATTCCCTTATCTTCAAAGGCTTTTTGCAAACAAGTCCATGCCTCAGATGCAGTTTTCGCACATCTTATATGGGTTATCGCTGCACCTTCTACTGATAAGCATATCTTTGCTAATGCCTTTGCGTCTTTGCGTACCTTTGTAGAGGCAGGGGTTGTGTCTCCATTTGGGTATCCACCGATTGTTTCCCACAGATCCTCATGCATAAGGTAATTGCGCATCTTAAATTTCCATGTAGGATATCCATCTTTATTCCTCAAACATGAAAATGTAAAAGATGAGCTCGACGACGGGGAATTTTTCACACTCGAAACATCTCCAGATTCATGTGACATTTTCAGACTATTACTATTTCCTAGTCACACAAAAAATATCTTCACCTTTATTTTACTAAATAACGTGAAATAATCTAAGAACTAAGCGTTCGTGCTGATAACGTGTTGTAAATATGGTATTTGTTCTTAGTAATTAAATAAAGTTAGTAAAAAGATGTTATTGACATGAGTGTTTATTTCGGACTAAAGAGAAGTAACTATGGCAAACAAAATACAATTAGTTCTAAAAATAGAACATATAAAAAATAATAAGTCACGACGAAGGTTACAATCTCCAACAGTTATGTATACAATAATGCTACAAATTGGTAACTCACATGTAAAAGCCACCGGCTTTTATTACATCGATAAGAATGGTTAAACAATTCTCAGAGAAAGATTACAAAAACAATCTAATTATTACTTACTAATTCACTTCTACCATTCTGTATCATTGCTGAATTCGTGTTGATATAAGTAATTAATTTACATTGTAAGTTTTGCATTTGGTCACGTATTGAGATAAGCCATGACGTCCTGTGTCTCAAAGTTATCAACGTGATTATCAGTAAAATGATACATTGATAAAAATGTATATATACGTACACAATCTATTTATGAGGTTATATTATAATGTGATGTCATGCATCTAATTACCTAATTTGTGTGACGTTAATATAATACAGTTGAAGTAAAAGAATTTTCGTTATTTATAATAATTATGATACGTGCCTGTATTAACAGGGTCTCATTAATACCAGATAATACCAAAATTAAACTAAAGAATCATTCATTTTTTGTTTCATTCCGATATTGACGTAAAATCCGCCAGCCGATATCGTCTAGAATTCCACTGTAATAACAAATAAAATAAAACGTATTTTTTTCCCTCTGTATGCGAATAATAATTTTAATCCTCTAGCTTTTGCATGCGGCTCCGGCTGCTTGAAAAAGTTTATTCGGTATGAAAAAATTCCGGGTACAAGTAGCCTACAGCACTCAGGAGTAATGAAACTTCCAGCTAGTGAAAAAATGTTCAAAATCGGTTTAATAATTCCTGAGATAAACGTGTGCGAACAAATAAACACACTCTTCAGCTTTATATATAAGTATAGATTATTACATATAAAAAGCGGCGATAGCCTAGTTGGGTGTGGAAGGGACTGCCAAGACGAATGTCCGCAGGTTCAAATTCCAAGGGCACACACCTCTTGACTTTTCTAAAATCATGTGTGTATTGTTTGTGAATTTATCGTTCCTTTTAACGGTGAAGGAAAACATCGTGAGGAAACCTGCACATCTGAGAAGTTCTCTATAGGAATTTCGAAGGTGTGTGAAGTCTACCAATCCGCACTAAGCCAGCGTGGTGGACTAAGGCCTAATCCCTCTCAGTAGTAGAGGAGGCCCGTGCTCAGCAGTAGGCAAGTATATAATACAGGGCTGATATTATTTATATATAGATTACATAATACCTACTACGAGGCCTATTTAAAGTTTGTTACCTTACCAACACCCATACATCTTTTTAAATCACTAATCATTATTCATTTGTGATATAGCGTAGGCTGATAACCTTTTCGGCAAGCAAACGTGAAACGGTATTAAATATGTGCCAATATAGTGAATGCGATTTAATTGCACTTGAATGTTGAGACGAGCATGCTGCGCGTGTGAGTTGCGAAAACAACATTTGTCGGTTTTTAAAAATGCTTTGTTATAAAAAAACTTGTTACGTCGATAATTCCCATTGTTGCAGATTAATTCAGTGACTTACATTTTTTGTGATTTATTTCTGGGCAGGGGGGTGCACTTGCACCTATTTGCACCCCCATCCAGGCGCCTATGAACATCATACAGAAATTTGAATTACAAAGTACTGCGCGGCATTTCACTGAGCTTCTCACTCTGAGTCATAGATGCTAGCCTCATAATGCCCAGTTATTACGCTGGCTACAATGTCCTTTAAACTAGGACACAACAGTCCGTCCACTGCCGCTTGGCGAGTAAAATAAAGATTGCGGTAGTACCCACCTAGACGGCACCTCGCATACGAGAGACCTATCGCTAATAAAAGCGACTGTTTCTATAATTTTCAGCGTCTTAACATGTTATAGAATTTGGTATCAAAGCCGATTTTTATTTTCTTATTTTAAGGGTTAAAATACCCTTACACAGGAGAATCAATAGTTTTTATCTAGACGATAAAATTTAAAAGGACAGATAACCACAGCTGGTAGTAACCAGAAAGTTATTTTTAGAGCATTAGATCTGCGATAGAGCTTATTTGTTTGGAGTATAATTGAGAAAATTAACCCGCTACGTGCTAGCGTACCTAATAGAATATTATGTGTGGTAATGATTTTACTCTTCGTTCATATTCTTAGTAAAGCTACCTTTGGTTACGTCAGTATTACAATTTTAACTACATAACACGTTTTTCAAAAGTCACAACTCGGCGTTGCATCTGTTGATTTTTTATTGACAGAAGATAAATTTGTTTGTTAGCTAATACTTCCGTATTTTGATACCAAACCTTACTAACCTGACGCTTGTATCAATTCAGATGTAGGTAAGCATTAATATACGAATGGTTTGCCTAGCTTATCTTTTATCTCTGTCTTATGAGGTAATATATTGCCAGTATATTGCTTTGTCAGACCTTATTAGGCTTAATAATTTTAAGAAATCATATTAATATGAAAAAAAAAACATCTATAAGGATCTAGATATGCAACTACATATCAGGTCCATACATTGTTCTGTAACTATATTAGCCACAACATGTCAGACGTTATTTCTTCAAATACCAAACTAACGACCGTATATTATACAACTTATTATTGAATAAATAACTTTGGCTCGCGGCATTGCCCGCGTCAGAAGCTTTGCGCCATAAAATTCCACAAAAATTACTTGAGGTAGACGTTACGCTATATGCACGACGTCAGCACCATCTATTTAAATATCAGGTTAAAAAATTTACATATTTACTCCAGGAGCAAATTACCAGAATGAAAATATCCTATATGCTAACCCAGGACATTGTCTAACAGAGTGCCAGATATCATCCGAATCAGTTCCGCAGTTTCTGCGTTTACTATAAATTCTAACAAACATCCAAACATTTTCACAAATTGATATTTATATTATAATTAGGATTATGTTCCTGAACAAGAATTTAATTTATGCAACTTATTTATATTTAGAAGTCAACATTTGCATATCCTTCAGATAATATCATTCCAAGTTGTCATAATATATTTCTAAGTGACCAAGCGAAACCAGTTTGTGTTTTTTTATCCGTATCTGTAAATAAATGAATAAAATTAAAGTAACGAACAGCTCTATAATTTTTTTTAATATGATTAAGAAAAAAAACCTTTTATCTATGATTAAGGTCAACGGTTTAGACATTCGTCGTGAACCCGACACTTGAATTGTATTATTTTTATTTTCATTAATACTAAAATGAAATTTATTCTGTATAATATCCGTATTTAGATAAATTCGACCTCCATTATTAGTCAACTCACCTTTATCGTACTGTTCTTTATGTACTACTGAAAGATTTTAAATAGGAAATCTATGCTAATTATATAAAGAACTAAAGAGTTTGAATGCGTGAAACACAGAAACTACTAAACCAATTTTGATTTTTTTCACTAATAGAAATTTATGTTAGTCTTGAATGCTAGACTACTTTTTATCCCAGCAAAACATTTATCCTAGAAAAATAATGTCACGCGGGCGGAGCAGCATGCAAAAGCTGGTTCTTTAATAGAATTGTAACTATCGCAATCAATATAGTTGAACTTGTTCCACTACATGTCTCGTGCGATTCCCAGCGCAATTTAAAGAGTTCGTGTAATTTCCATTACCACCTATTCACCAATAAGGGGCCGTTCAAGTATGACGTGACGCAATTTATGAAGATTTTTGACTCCCCTACCCCCCGCCCGCCTCTGTAACGCATCGTAACGTTTTACAAGACCACCACCTCCCCCCCAAATTGCGTTAGATAATACCTGAATGGTCCCTAAGATGGTTGTTCATTGTTCACAGGTATGGAACGGAAGTAATGGACATTAGATCGTCGCGGCTTTTTACCGTGCAGTTATTTTTCACACTGTTCATACCTGTTCTGGCTGTTGTGAGGTTCCTGTTGCAAGCTTTCGTGTTTAAAGGAGGACATATTTATGGTTATATGGTACATATGCTCACGATTATTAATTGCTTATAATTTAAACGAACTCGGTACGTTTTCACTTGTCATAAAAAATGTTGTATTTGACATACCTACCTCATTTTAATGTATTAATTCTGAGTTCTAACAGATACGATGGTTATTAAATACCTGTTATATAATTATCAGTGATTATTCAGACGTGAAGTCACCACGCCCTGTTATATTTTAGTCGTATGTATAGGTAATATCAGCATAATACGGACATATTGTTTCTATTAGTTATGATATTTATAATATATAATATTGTACACCTCCAGCCTTCTCTAGAAATATAAATAAATATCTATGTATTAATTAATTGATTTTTACGTTGTGTAATTCCGTGCAAGTCATACCTGATACCTATCTTTTAAATCCCTTACTAAAACGTTGCATACGTCTGTAATAGTTTTTCAGTGTTTTACATTTAGCATCTGAGGAAGTGAGAGAAAACTTTGTATATTATGGTTTATTAGTAAAGACCTTATAGCAGAGGTCCATATAACCCGATTCCTGTCAGCTTCCTTTTCGTTATTGATGTAAAATTTAATTATCATAAGGACGATATGCAGACCTCATTTATTCATGTTATCATTAGTACCTATAAGTAGTGTCGGGTTCCCCTTCGGCAAATTTCACCCTTTGCCTTATAGTTTACCTTCAACAAATACAGTTTTCTTAGTTAGTTAGAATTAGCAGGCCCTGTAAAGATTTCAAAATTGGGTAGTTATTTAGAGCTGGCTGGTGAATGTAATATAATTATAATGTTTATACATTGTTTTGTTTCAGATCGTTGCATTAGTTGTTACATTAATAGCGTTTCCATTATCTGCCTATTTAGCGGTTCTTGAGAGGCGATTCCTTCTACCATCAGTTCCACCAAGAGGCCATGGATTTGTACTGTTGGTGTTCTGGGCTATGATATTTGTTTCAGAGAATTTGTCGTTCTTGAACATAAACAAGGAAGGATGGTGGTGGCATTTGAAAAAGTAAGTAAAATGACTTATAAAAGCATGGTAAAGTGGCTGGCTCCACTTATCTGGTTCATTACACCATGTATAAGAAGAGATAGAATATAGATTGACGAGAGTTAATTATCCATCGCCCGTCGATACAATTATGCCGGCTTGCTTTAATACAGATAGCTTTAATAATTATGAGTGTATTTATGATAAATTTATTTAACAGTCTCCAAGACCGCCTGGAGATGTCTCTCTTCGTGGGTCGCTACGTGTCCTGTATGATTATGTTTGTATTGGGAATGAAAGCGCCGGGCATTATGCATCAGTTCGAATATTTAGTGAACGAGGACGAAGGCCGCAGAAACATACCGCCAAGGGTAAGGAAAATTAATAATAAAATCTCATAATCCAACGTTGCCACGCGGCCGGAGTATCCTTAATTTAATAATAATTATTGATAAGTCGTTTGCTACTTACCTATAATATTTTAGTAATATTTTTATTTAGAACGGAATCGTAACGTGAACGTATCAATAAGTGAGATTTAAAACTTTTTCGTTGAATGTTAATAATTTTTTTGCTGTCCACATATTGTCATTTATCTGCCATTTTTTTTACATAGGTTAAGATGTCATGTCCATATCAAAATCATTTAAATGTTTTAGAAGAGAAACAATTTAAAATTAAGGTGATTAAATTAATCAACAATTATCATATTATGTCACTCGACAGTTGAAGATAAGTGTGTACGTACAAGTACATAATTATAAACAGTCTGAAACGCATTCAGTGCAAAGATATGAGATATAGATAAAAGTCGCGGTATAGTTATTTATATATACAAGACTACGCATATTATTACCGCTTGTCTCAATGTTATGTTTTCCTTACTCTACTTGAGGAAATTCTTTGTTGGTGGTTGCATTATACCGAATTTGATATAATATAGTTTAATAATTATTTATACGATACGGATAATTTGGTGATGCTGCAACGGTAGGCTTATTGGTGTTTAAAATTGTGGTATTACCAACAAGACAATCATGTTATTATGGGTTCAATGCTATTTAATATGCGCTATCGATTATGTTCAATACTGCGGCTTTATGCAATAGGGTACCGGACTCTTTTTTGTTCTTTACTATTATCAAATATTTACATAATATAAATTATAACACCGAAAGAATTATTAAAATCCGGTAAAAAATTTACAAGTTATAAGTCTTTGAATTTCGGTGGAAGGGGTAATTCACAAGAAACAGAAAAGGGACGAAATAACCACATGTGACGTCATCGGGAATTAAGACGCGTGCGAAAGAAAGAGATGAAGCGGTATCCCCACATCGCGCCCACTTCTGCACATTACAATATTTTAAATATTAATTACTCGCTTATTTTTTAACCAATTTTTATGCAGTTTTCGCAGGAGTGCTTCTTTTTCGTATTATTAACCATTACATATAGAATAATGTATAAAATGAAACATAGGTCGGTTCCCTATTGTCTATATTCAAACTAACGTAGAGATGTTAAATTTTATCGCTGCATATTAGTTTCTAGTTGGAAACAACTCGTGCATTGAAAAAGAAACTTGCTATGTGGAATTTAATGGCACAATACAAGCTGAATACTACCGTTGATAACGACTACTGTGAGCCTCATTCATTCCCGTACGACTGTAACCTTGAAGACTAAATCCAAATCAAATACGTACTATTAGCATTAAAATGTAAACAATGTTTCTATTGCTTTTCAGACTGTTTATAAGAGTCAAATATGGAGCAATACATTTACATGTACCCATCCAGTCCAGTGAGATTTTATTTATGTAGAGTACATTTTATTTTAGTTTTTATTTATCGATGACTGATGGGATTTCCGTAATGATCAATTGCCAGATGCGCAATATCAATTGCATTGGGCGTGTATAATCTAACGGCTCGTCATCAAAGTTAGTCAACTTATTATATTGAAGTTTTAATTTACTTAGCAATCTAGTTATCGAAAAATATAAGGATATTTTAAATGTTAGGTATTATTAGTACGTTTCCTTTGCATTAATTAATAAATTCGTTGCGGACTTATTATTTTTAATACCAATTATGTTATAAACCTTCAATATTTTTTTATTTCTACAGGATGACAATCGCTCTACGTTCAGAAATGTGTTTTCCAAACTGCGTACGCTTTTACCGTTCTTGTGGCCGCGGAAAAGCTTCTGTCTACAAGTATATGTTTTCATATGCATCATGGCGCTGGTGGCCGGCCGAGTTATCAACCTTTACGTTCCCATATACAATAAAAAGATAGGTAAAGTAGATTTTTTTTTATTAAAAAGTCTATTTGTTGTAGAGTCCACATTAGAATATGAAAGCTAAGTGTAAGGGCTACTACGGGACCTATAAACCCTTGTATAACCCCTTATAGTCCTGCATATGAGAAAATTCATATATTGATAATTTGCTTATTGATGATATGATACTGATGATGTCTGACTGCCTCGGTGGCGTAGTTGTATTGCATGTCCGGTACAATAGCGCTCTGAGGTCCTGGGTTCGAATCCCGGGTCGGGCAAAATGATATTTGGGTTTTTCTGCTCAGTATCAGCCCGGAGTCTGGAATTCGTGCCCGATATGGCGATAGGCTCGCCCCCTATCACATCATGGGACGGAACATATTTGGCGAAAAGTGGGTGCCCTAGTTGCGCCTCTGCATACCCCTTCGGGGATAAATGCGTGATGTTATGTATGATACTGATGATAGGATATGAGCATGAACGACCTAACGAAGTCTGATTGCTTTGCGCACTGATCGTATAGGTGTAATGAAAGCATTGGTGTGGCGTACAGCGCTGACGCCGCAATGCACTTACTGGGTACGAGTTAGCTCATACACTAAGAGAATACGTACCAGTTGCCAAGTGTTTAATATTATATGCACAAATTAATTCTATGACTTATTTGCGACTGAATATTTGGCGCCTTAACCATAACTTTATAAATTGCCTGTTGACTGATATAGAAGTGATGCCACTTACTCCCAAAAGTAAATCGTCTCGACTTGTGTATTTACATTGCTGGATGAAAAGCCAGAACATTTAACGTGTTACTCTGTGCCTTATCGAAATTGTAATTACATTCTATATCTGATAAGGGATATTGCAACTTATATACTGTCTTATAGAGTTAGTTATTCGATGCGAAACTTCTATCAAACTTATATTTCAACAGGATAGTAGACAAATTGGGCGAGTAATATTTTCTTTTTACCCACAGTGGACAGTCTATCGATACCACCATTATACTTCCGATGGGACTTGGTGCTTATCTATGTATTCTTCAAGTTCTTGCAAGGCGGAGGTACCGGTGGCATGGGATTCTTGAACAACTTGCGCTCATTCTTGTGGATTAAAGTACAGCAATACACTACCCGAGAAATACAGGTAAACTAAAAAACAATATGCAAAGTATATACAGCTTTTAATTTTATAAGTATTGTTTAATTCACTATTACTAGTTTTCGGTCGAATTTAGCCACCTATGATGATTATTGCAGTTTCAAAATATTATTGAAATATCAAAAATTGATTTTTATGTCGTCAGATAGCTTAAAGAAACACCCTTCCAATGAACTTACCTAAATATCGGTATATTTTTTAGAACTTGTTAAAAAAACTTAAAACGGTTTCTCTATCTCAAGGTTTGTAAATATAGTTTTATAGGTTTTACCTTCAAAACTATAAAACTATATTTACAAAACTTCGAATATCTCGAAATAAGGTTTCCCTGAGACATACCGCTTTTGCGCTTAGCACGGCAGTATAATAGTTTAAAGTATAAATTCGTGCTTACTGTCCCATTTGTTTTCAGCTAGAACTGTTCAAACATCTTCATGACCTGCCGTTGCGTTGGCATCTCTCTCGCAAAACTGGCGAAGTATTACGAGTGATGGACCGAGGCACGGATTCTATCGATAATCTGCTATCGTATATATTGTTCTCGATAACGCCAACACTAGTCGATATTCTGGTTGCCGTTATATATTTCGTAGCTCAATTTAACGTGTGGTTCGGATTGATTGTCTTCTCTACTATGGTTTTGTATATAAGTAAGTCTTTTTTATATTTTAGTCGATATGCCATCACTTTATGCACGTCTTTTTCTATATTCTTAGTTGGATAAATTCACCTGATTTTACGAGGCTTGAAATGATATGTATAATGCGCTAGTTGCTTAGTTGGAAACCGATTACATTACATAACATCCTTTATATAACAACTTTAAATATCTTTTGACAATTTACAAGAATATTCAATTATTCTAAAACTACAAAATTAGCATAAGCAATTAGTAAGTTAATAGTTAAAATGTATAGATTTTTATGAATTTATATAAAAATTTTACCTTGACCTATCCTCACCTCTTTACCAGTATGAACTGGTGTGACAAGTTTTCTAGTTTTTTTTTTCGCTTTATTCATAGACATTGCGACTAGACGTAGTAGAATTGTAAGCTATTAGGATTTTTACGTTACGTACTTTATTTTTTGCTATGGACGGATAACTGATTTATTAGACATCGAAAAGCCCACCGGTGGGGCGCGGGCGCCGATTTTATTACAAACTAGTCGTTGCACGCTGCTTCGCTCGCGTGTATAGTCTTTCCAGCTACAAGTCTCTATAAAACTAAATTTTAAAATTCACTGCAAATTATGCAAATGTAAATACAAAATGACCTCAATGTATCTGATTGTAAATGAAAGTGGGTTTCGATAGTGTGGACTGACTAGAGATGTTTATTCCCCGCCAATCGATATAATTATGTCGGCCTGCTTGAAACTATCATTTCTATTCTGATACCGCTTTATAATTTATTTAAAGTTTATTTTATATTAAAAATTAACGTTTGTTTCAGTTGCAACGATTGTGGTGACGGAATGGCGTACGAAATTCCAGCGTCGAATGAATCTCGCAGACAACGAACAAAAGGCGCGCTCCGTCGATTCCCTATTGAATTATGAAACGGTCAAGTATTATGGCGCGGAATCTTATGAAGTTATGTCGTATAGGGAGGCTATTGTTAATTATCAGGTAATTATATCAGTACATCTAGCAGGGATTTATACCTGTTCTAAACTTACTCTAAATAAGTGAAATTGATTTCATGAAATCCTTTTGCAAATTTTATGTTTCCAAATTCTAAAAACTTTAATAATATTCAAGATTAATCTGGTGCTCAATTAATCCGATATGTAGCTTTATGGGCCGGTCTTTTATGTGTCGTCATAGAATTAAAAAATGTTATGGATAACATAGGATAATGTTGTTTTCAGAAAGAGGAATTTAAATCTCTATTGACGTTGAACATGTTGAACACGATACAGAATGTTATCATTTGCAGTGGTGAGTATCCGTGATAATTCTTTGTACCACATTATGATTGTGATTTACATAGTATTCACGTGGCCAACCACGTGCATATAAGTTACTGGCCATAGTAAAATTTTGGGGGCGCGTTTTGCGACTAACTGCCTCCGTGGCGTAGTTATACTGCATGTGTGGTAGGGCAGCGCTCTGAAGTCCTGGGTTCGAATCTCGGGTCGGGCAGTAATATTTGGGTTTTTCTGCTCAGTATCAGCCCGGAGTCTGGAATTTATGCCCGATATGGCGATAGGCTCGCCCCCTATAACATCATGGGACGGAACACACTTGGCGAAAAGTGGGTGCCCTGGTTGCGCTTCTGCATACCCCTTCGGGGATAAATGCGTGATGTGTGTGTTTTTGTTGTGCATTTTACGACTAAGATGTGGCTCATAGGTTTTGCCAAATGTCATTGTGTTCATCTACCGCGAGCATTTACAATTTGCCGATGTTCTGTAGGGCTAGGAATAGAATTAAGATTTGAAGTCTATCACAATAAGTGCGTCATAGCCGCCTCACGGTGTTTCACATAAAAATATGTCGTACCTCGTAACTATTTTATTTATATTTTTTTATTTGTAGGTTTGACGGCGGGCTCTCTTCTGGCTGTATATATGGTAGTCGATACAAACAAGTTGACAGTGGGCGATTATGTGCTTTTCGCATCCTATATTGTCCAGTTGTATGTGCCCCTCAATTGGTTTGGAACTTATTATAGGTAAGTTAAAAGATGATCAAATTTTTTAAAAACATTTTCATTTGCTTGTAAAGATGTATGAAATATAATATTTTAAACTATATTTGAATTTTTAACATATTTGGTTTTTATAAAATTTGTCATAATTGATATTAATGGATTGACATTACTTGCATTACGTGAGTATGATACCATCTAATTACTTTTTGATTTTGTTAATTCTTTGAATGGAATTACGTGCTTATTTCATATCAGTTACATAATATTCAGATAAAGTTAATTGACTTTATTTAGTAATAAATCTAAGGTACTACGTTAATGTTAATGGTCTAAGTTTTTATACTCCACACAATCAGTTCCGGATTTTTTATTTCTTATGCGAGTAGGTCACTTTATTTCCGCCGCCCCATGTAGGTAAGTTTATTTATGTACGTATGTACATTGTACATATATATGTATGTAGGTTTCTAAAATACTTAATAATTTTCCATTTGTTTGTATTATGGAAGGTACTAAAGTTAAATAAACGAATGATTAATTAAATCGAGTGAGCGTCCTCTGAAATCTGCCGCCCCTAATAGGATGCCACCCATAGGCCGCGGCCTATACGACCTATTTGCAAATTCAGGACTGCATATAATATAGATGGGTGATGGTATGTTAAGAGGCGTCGTAGGCGCGTAGATATTTCCGTGCTATGTAGAAGGCGTGCGTTCAACCTACGATGCCTCAAACCGCTTTGTCATGAGAGCGCTATACTTTTAGATAGTTATAAAAAAAGACAATGGACTTGTCTGTTATGCCTGTTCATATGGTAATCAGTTTTTATTTATTGGTCGCATCATTCACACAGCAGCGTGTTATCTAGTCTAGATACAACATGAACAATAATGAACAGATATTTTTGTAATGGAAGAATTGAAAATGTCTGGATTAAATATTTTGCCGGCCTGAAGCTATCTGACACGCCTTTAATATCTTACGCATCATACAGCTTTTTACAGTAGTCCTTAAAACAAATCTCTTGCTTATTCTCAACCCTGCCAGATAAAGAATATTCGTACCTTCGTAGTTTTCCCTTAATTAATCACATCATGGGACGAAATATGCGCGGCTAAAAGTGGATCCATTAGTTCCGTCCTTGTTTGCATCCTTTGGAGAGTGAACGCGTAGGAATATGTGTGTGAATGTATCTCTTTCTCTCGCTGTGTGTGAGTGTATGTCTCTCTCCCGCTGTGCGTGTGCGTGTGTCTCGGTGATTGCTCACAAAGTTCGGCGACAGGGCGATCCAGAAGAACTTCGTGGACATGGAGAACATGTTCGAGCTGATGCGCGTGGAGTCGGACGTGTGCGACGCGGCGGGCGCGCCCGAGCTGCTGGTGCGGCGCGGCGGGCTGGAGTTCAAGCACGTGTCGTTCGGCTACGGGCCCGAGAGGCTCGTGCTCAGCAACATCAGCTTCAAGGTCGCGCCCGGCACCACCGTAGCCTTGGTACGTACCCACTTAGACTGTAGGTATACGCTGGTGGTAGGATATTTGAGTTCACCCGGATAGCGACTACCGTACATAAAGTGTAAAACCCGCCATAATGGCCCAAGTGTGTCGCGTTTCGGGATCAGGCTTTGTATATCAGGTTTTTAATAGACCGGCATAACTATGTCAACTGGTGAAGGATGGACATTTTTTTTCAATCTATGTGCACTTCACTCCACTTATCTTGTTACTGTACTGCCCGTATAATTGGGTATGATTGTGAGAGGAAGATAATAGTCTATATCTAACTGGCACTACTGGATTATACTGATTAATTATCTGTTCATAAATTTTTTTCTGATGTGTCGGTTTCGCCATCGAAGTAGAGGTATTGATTGATGTTTATTGACGTAAGGCTTAATTCTGGTAATCACTGAGAGAGTTAGAAATGTTTGCCCGATATGGCACCAAGCTCATTCCCTATCATATCATGGAACGGAACACACAGGCAATAATTGGGTGCCTCTGTGGGCACCTCTGCCTACCCCTTAAGAGCGTGATGTGCGTTTATTTATTTAGTTTGTTTGCCAAGAGATGTTATATTACTTGCCGGTTAACGTTCGACATAAAATTTGGACTCTATTGTCCTTATCATCAGGTAAAATGTAGCCATTTTCTCGGAGAAAAAAATTCATAAAATTTAATTTCCTTTTTTACAGGTCGGTCCCAGTGGCGCCGGCAAGTCGACGATAATGCGCCTGTTGTTCCGATTTTACGACGTGAACGAGGGCGCGGTTCTCGTGGACGGACAGGACGTGCGGACCGTCACACAGGCCTCGCTCCGCGCCAACATCGGCGTAGTGCCGCAGGACACCGTGCTCTTCAACAATACCGTCCGGTGAGTATGCGATACTAGAGTTGATTTTTTATGAATATGACAGCACTGTTCCATAATAGTAGTTAAATTTAAATTACTTATTGAATGAATTGACTTTCTGCATAGAATAAATTAATATAAAACTAAGATATTTTATATCAGTATTTCCAGGGATACCCTAACTAGATATAGTCTGTATCTTGGGCAATTAGTGATAGAGTTAGGGAATACACAACAGGAATAAAGGCAACACCTTATTTACCTCCACAACTAGGGATGAGCACGGCCTATTTGCTCCTTCCCTATTTTTATTTTATTTATTTAAAGGCTCTGTCGCTTAGCGACTATATCGCCTAATAAATAACATATTTTATAAGGTTTTTTTTCGATTTTTACAGATACAACATCCAATATGGAAGATTGGAAGCTTTATCCGCGGATATAATATCTGCCGCTAAGAATGCTGACATTCACGACAGAATTTTAACTTTCCCCGATGCATATGACACACAAGTATGTTTCAAATATTTTAATATATTTTGAGAAATATTTCATAATTTTAATTATTGTGTAAAGTATGTCTGTAATTGGCATGCATATCTGCCAATCGCTTACTTACGATGTTTTCTAGACTTAAGGATATGTATGCTGTTGGTGTACCTCATTACATAAATCAATAATATAAATATGATGTAAAAACATCACAGAACTTCATTAGCCTGAAGAAATGAATTTTAAACATTATTGTTATATTGACAATACGCGTCATATTATTAAAGGTTGGTGAAAGAGGTCTGCGACTCAGCGGAGGCGAGAAGCAGAGGATAGCTATAGCAAGGACTATCCTGAAGGATCCAGCCATAGTTTTATTAGACGAGGCTACATCAGCTCTCGATACAAACACTGAGAGGAATATTCAAGTGAGTGATAATTAATTTTAAATATTTTTTTTACAACATTCATCTCCAATACCTTGTATTGACATTGTTTTGAATATCACAAAGAAATAATGAGGTATAGATAATGGTGATGCAGTACCATATTATACTGGGTTGTGTATGAATAAATAAAGAAAAAACATTTTGATTCTAGTCCGCACTTGCACGAGTATGCGCTAATAGAACAACGCTCATAATCGCACATCGTCTGTCGACGATTATCCACGCTGATGAAATTCTTGTGCTGAAGGAAGGCGAAATCATCGAACGCGGAAAGTGAGTATAAATTACTTATAATTTATGTTAGACGTACACTGATCGACAGTTTTAGTTGCTCGCATCATTAGGTATTTAAATAAATTTAAACCAACGCCCGAAGTTATGGATACATTAAATTATGATCCATGCTTGCTTATGTAAAAACGAATGATAATACATTCGCCTAATTTTTTTTATATCTGTTCCTATTTAGCATTATTTATCGATTATGTATGTACTCATTATGAAACATTTAAGAGAACATGAATATAAATGATCATTGGGAAACATTTGTCTCCAGCCACGAAGCGCTGCTGGCTCAGGGTGGTTTCTACGCGTCGATGTGGCAGCAGCAGCTCGAGAACAGGAACGGCAACGGCAACAACAACAACAACGACAACAACGCGGAGGGCAACAACAACCCGCCGCGCCCGCAAGTCAACGGCGGCAGCGCCTTCGGACACGGACACGGGCACGGACACGGCCACGGACACTTATAAACCTATACGTAACGGGTGCTAGACAATGGTTCGCGGAACATCGGACTCAACGGTCCGAAAGTCAATTCGGTGTACAGTGAGACATGACAAATCGCTATCGAGTTGGAGCATTTGTGACTGATTTTGTATATACGCGTGACAATTTATGTATACTTGCGGCACAACAAAATACCATGTGTATGTATCGATTGTGATGATGCAATGATGTACCTTGTAGTATTAAATATTACATTGTGATGGGAAATTTTATGTGCTATTTCAGTGTTATTAAATTGTTTTGATTGATGTGGTTTTTTAGTGATAAACATGTTTGAAAGGAAACATTTATTCGAAACTAAAAGTACATACATCTAAATTAATTAAAATGTTTTAGAAATAGTAATCATGAGGCTTGTTCATCTTCCTGTAAATAAGAGTTTTTTTTTTATATTAGTTCTCATTAGAATGACGAAACAAAAATATAAGTACATATCTTACTTCTGAGGAATACAGGGGCGTGTCCCCAGGTAATCGTAATCCTCCTGAAGAATGTTGTTTTCCTATAGAAAGAAAAAAGATAATTCTCAACAAACTATATGTTTTGTAAAAAATAAACAAAACTTACCAAAATTAGCCTTGGGCTTCATAACGGTATGCACTTGAGATTTGGAGGTTCGTCTCGTTTCTTCCAAGTGTTTTTGATTCTTTTTCTGATACTCTGTGACGGAGATGGCAGGTCGCATTTTGGCAAACTCGATGCTTCGTATGGAATTCTCGAGTTTTTGCTCCATTTGGTCTATCGTGTTTACGTAATCTGACGATATTTTCCGTGCAACTTTCTTACCGTGTTGCAAATTAAGAACATGTTCGTAAGATTCTCCCTCTGTGTTGGCAGAATGCCGAAGGTACCTCTCCCTCGTATTTTCGTCACTCTTTATACGCGAATTTGGTGAAAAAGTTAGAAGTAGCATATTCTTATTGCGGGTTTCGGACATAGGCCTAAAACGTTACAAAATACTATACTGAAATAATAAGCTATAGTATCAAAAATGTAAATTAAATTTATTTTAACAAATTAAATTATATACAAAACAAAAATACAAATTCTAAGCACTAAGTCACCACACAATTTATATTGAATTCCAAAGCCTTTCCTTGTTCCAGACAATTTGTATGTCTCTGTAATTATACGAATGGTCATATTACGTCCAATAATATAATCAATTGATTATTTTCTATTCTTGTTTCATACTCACTTATAATCTTTTAATGTAGGTCCGACTAATGGTTCTTCGTGTGTCAAATCATCGTATAATCTGGTAAGAACAGATTGTCTCTTTACTTCAGTGTCGGAATCGTAGACCTCGGGAGCTCGCACGAAACCGGTGGGTCTTCGTGGAGGAATCGTGCGCGATGATGTTCCTGCAGCCGTAGGGGCTATTCGCACCTTCCTGATAAACAAATAAAAATATCGGAGATGTTAGGACGACGGACGGAGAGTACTAAAATTTTTAATATTCCATTAATGCCTACACAAGAATTATTTTTTTCAGCTAATTTGACTGGATAGTAGATGTTTATAGACTATTAAAATAAAATAAGTTTAATAAATAACAAGAAGCGCTACCGCAACGTGTCTTAGGTTTTAAAAAAATAAATATCAAAAATAACCACCTAGTCATGGCTGTGGCAGAGTCTTCTTCCTCGGCCAACATTGTAGTGGACCTAATAGCTCTTTCCAAATCTTGCGGCCTTACAAAGCCTGTCTGTCGGCGCTTTATTTTTTTGTGTCCTGTTTTACCTATATCTGGGACGGTTATTGACACTTTTCTAAAAAGAAAAGAAAAAAAATATTGATGAAATATTGGTATCCAAATAGGTACCTATTCATTTAATTTTAGCATTTTGGACTTAAAATTGTTGCCATGAAAGAATTTGTGATCAGAAAACCACTTACTTATCTCGTGATCGGTACTCTACTGATGCCATGCTGTAAGAAACAAGATATATTTTATTTATAGGTAATGGATCTTGATGAGAAAAATACTCATTTCATATTAAAATATACCGGTAATTAACAACTAGATGTTTTGTATTTATATTATAAGTGGGTATACGTATAGTAATATGATTTTGTCTTACCGGAATTTCCTTAGTTCGTTATCACTTATCAATTCAGACCTGAAATTTTAATATGGTAAGGTCAGATATATCATTTATAATAATTTTAACAGAATTATGATAATAGGTCGTTTTTTGTATTTTGTTTTGATCCTTTATACTATCGCTAAATATAATAAAAAAAAACTTCTTGCATCTTCTACGCAGCACCAAATAG
Source organism: Manduca sexta (assembly GCF_014839805.1). Lineage (NCBI taxonomy): Eukaryota > Metazoa > Arthropoda > Insecta > Lepidoptera > Sphingidae > Manduca > Manduca sexta. The sequence goes on from NC_051128.1 coordinate 8,382,251, forward strand.
TTTTAGAAATGCACAAATCTGACAGCAGATATTGTTATAAAAATCGATGTGTCTTTAACTAACAATAGTTAAGTAAATAGACTTTACTTTCTGGACTCGTCAAATATATTGAGCTTCCCAACTCCTTTTGCGATGCCTCGTACGATGTCACCTGCAAAACTCACGCGGTCCACGTTTAGCCTAAAAATAATCAGAATTTGTAGTGTTCCTGGCGCCCATTTGTAATTGATTACTTGTTTATTTATATTTACTTTAAATATCTTCTGATTTCTCTTTCTTCAAAAGATTCCAAAGATTCCTCTGGAAAGCAAGTCATCTTTTCATTATTGTTGTTCGTTGCATGCTTGTTGCTTTGACGTCGCGTCGTCAACGATTATGCAACGGGTGGATTCTCGATTGCGAGGCACAAATATAATATAGGGAATAATAGTTCATATCGAAATAATATACATATGATAAATAAATAAAGATCCCTTTCCCATCTAGAGAATTTCTATACTTCCACATTCCACGTCCGTTAAGAGTAAACAACTAAGGGCTACAAGTATATTGGTATCTAACAGGATTTTTAAATCTTACGAGAAGATACATCTGATTCTTCATCATCCAATTTGAAAAGTTCCGATGGAAAGGGAGAATGTTTCACAATCTTCTTAGAGGCATCTTTGATAAGATCACTTTCTAGACAATAGTCGCCTCTTAAGAACCTAAAAGCGTTATTCGGTGTATACACTTTGCCATGTAATTATTTACGAATTTGTCTAACATGTCATAGTAGTATAGAAGTTTATCATATTACTATTCTGTATACGTATTCAAAAAATTCTTACTTTCTCAAGTCGGGTGTGGAATCAACTTCATCTCGATACGGCACATCGGTTAAAGGTAAGTAATAAGGCAGCTTTGGTTTCAACACGGGGCTGGCGGTTGCTCCAAAAGATACGTGTTGGTAAGAATATTCTTCTGGCTCGTAGTCATATACTTCAACGTCAAAGTCATTATTCTCATTGTCACGTGTAGGAGAAGACCGCGATACTATCCGGGTTTCGTTCACTTGACTCTTCTGTAATTGTTTTTCTATATCTTCTTTCTTTTGGAGAAATCTAGAAAAAGTCGTTAGGGTTACAACTTATAATACAATAATTTATTCCTTCCTCGGTAACTGGCTTGGCTTCAAATGTTCATAAATTTGTGAATTATTTCTGGTAGCAGCTTTGGTAACAAAAAATAAAATTACAACAACAGTAGAGAAACCTTTGCGTAGAGCGAATACCAGCGGCTTCGTTTTCTGATACGTCGGTGGCAGCAGCTTGCATTTCTAATGCAGCTAAACGCCTCGCCTCAACTTCTTGAAACACTTTATCCAATATTATCTGACGAATATTCAAAAGAGTAACATGAATAATTGCAAATATTTAGGAATATAGTTTTAATTAAAATTTATTCACTGTCTTTCTACCTCATAAAAGAAGTTCGCTAATACTACAAGATCTTCAATGTGTCCATCTATGTAGTCAACTGTTCCTTTATTAATTGCGATATCCTGACATTCCATATTTAATATGCCTGCTTTGTGTATTATTATTTCTGACGTTGGAGATTCATACCAAGTAGGCACATTTTCAATTTTCTGTAGGGTACCTTCTCCTTCGATTAATTGACCAAACGCAACATATTTGTGTGCCATCCATTGAGCCGGTTGGAGTAGAATGAAAAATTGTGTTGAGCAGTCCATATGCCTGCAAAATTATGTTATTATTAAAATATATACTAAAGTATATAGACAAGACATGATAAAATTCTCGAAGATGATCTTCGAAGTTAGTCAGACAATTTTAAACTACCTACACCTATAGGTATTTCGTATATAATATGTCCTCTCCGTTTCGGCCCTGGCCCACTCCCAGCCTTGTTTGCATCAGTGCCAGTGACATTGTCACCCCGGATAGTATACCTACCCTCATTTATTCGAATCGTAATTAAATGTTTGTCTCATTATACTCAGGGTTCCGTTAGTTGGTAAAGAAATACAACGCATGTTAAACTAAGGTTGAATCTAACTTTACCTGCCGTCATTAGCCATGCAAAGTACTCCACGTCTGTCGTGCGGTACAATAAAATTCTCGCACGCCAAATCTGTGCTTTTTAAACCATATCCGCCGCATTGAATCCAACAGTCCTTAACAATCCTATGTACCGGAGTGCCTCCATACCCGCCTTTTTTGCTTTTACACAACCGGAGAAAGTTTTCACTCGTAAGTGGCAATAAATCTGCGTAAAGCTGGATACAATAATTTAGTTATTAGTTATTATTACATAATTAAGATACTATAAGTTTTAAATTAAAACACAAATATAAATTATGTATGTACTAAATACATTCAAAATAGGAATTATAGAAATGAAAAAAAAAATCTTACCATAAATATCATAGTACCAATATGTTCATCATTTATAGAAAAATGCATGTATGCACACGGTCTCTGAAAAATAAAATACAGTTAAATTTTGTTCTTCTAGATACGTATAGTTTTGAATCTACTATAAATTATAACACAACCTGTTACATTATAGATTTTTTTTAACTTACACCAGATGACCTAATAAAAGTCGCAAACTGATTTATACTCTCTTGATAATAATCTGGGCAGATGTGGTAACTATATTTTGTTTCTATTAAATTTTTAAGTTCATTTTCGCCTCCAAGCAACTTGTCATTGAGGAGGACTGCACACTGAGACTTGAGACAATAAGCCAGACCTCCAAATCGAAGTTTCAAATCATTCCACACGTACGGCCATTCCACAGTTGTTACACCTGAATAAATTATAATCCTAAAGTAAATGCCGTATTATATGGTAGAACTATTATTTTTCTAGTTCTACCGGTTTAGGAATAATATAAAATAGCTTCTAAACCGCGAAAAGCAGGGCCATTAGCGACTGAAGTGCCCGGGAATAGTTAAAGAGCTAGAGGTATATTGAAATATTAAACTACTGTGAAGCGAGGGAAGGTACATTTTAAGACATTATGTAAGTAAGTATGCATTTATCGATTTAGAGTTTCCCTCTAGTTTCTTCTAGTGGGACGATTTTGTTAAATGAGGTCTATAGATTCTTGGTTATATTGAGATGGTTACAGACTAATTATTATATCAATCAATATGTTTTGCAAAATTATTTTTTTCGTACTTAAATGTTAATAGGCCGATAGTGATCCCATCTAGCGAAAAGTTTGTTACAGATTGATGGCGGTATAAAAATAATTATTTGAATTTACCTCGTATAACAGGAGCTTCAAAATTCTTGCTCCTGTACTTGTGTAGTCCTTTAAGTAAATGTATGCAATATATGAATTCTTTCGTTACTCTGTTTCCAATAACAGTAAATTGAGCTCTATTTTTATCAGTCCCTTTTTTGTTTTCCTTAGGAAAGACGGGATTATTAATGGAATTATGGGCGTGTTTAATTTTATTTGCGTATTCATCTTTTATTCTTCTTTCCCAAGGATGATGTGAAATAACTTTCGCATTTTTATATCCGAGACACTTTTCGCTATTATTCAATAAAGGCATGGCTTAAAAAATTTGATTGACTAACATTACATTTACAATAAAATTTGTTTCAATTGCTTTATTTTTAAAATGTCTTCATGATGGATAATATATGTGGTTTATGCATATTTTTAAAGGTTCTATTTTATTACTAATGTATACTTTTTACAGTCTTTTTATCTACATTTCTTACATACGAAACGACGACCAGAGACCAATAAACTAGACGACGACTGCGTTTAATTGGTAAACTAGTCGACGTCGAGCCGTCTGTCTTCATACCAGTTCAGAAATGTATTGTGGTTTAGGAGTTTGGTCTTTTTCTATTGATGTAATTGGGTATTTGACATAGTAAAGAAATAAATAAATTTGGTATTGAAGATTATATAATTTAAGGTGTTAATTAAGAATATTTGACTTAAATTACAAATAAAAATTATTAAATATTTTATTTTCCTAAATAAAAATAAGAGTTTTTGAATCTGTGCATCATTTACAAGAAACGTCTCAAACGACCAAGACTAGAGAACGTGACGTCACGATGTATTATATGTAATGTCTTGTCTTTTGGTCTTGTCATTCCGAAAAGATTTTGGCGCGTTTCATTCACAGGTTTCATTAATATTTATATGATTAATTCGTGTCCAAGGTGCACTTTACCGAAAAACACATGGAAATTGGTTTTATTAAAGCTGACAGTGCAAATTTGCCAAAAATTAAGTCTTTTATGATCGCAAATTTCTTTGCCTCAAACCCGGACTTTTGTTCGGCAGAATTTAGGAACGCGGAAACTTCATTGTAAGTACAAAACTGTCCTTTTCTGATATTTTGTTCAATTCACAATAGATTACAGTCTGATTTATGTACTTAGCCTTTTTTTTGCTATAAAATAACCTTTGTGTCATGCATTTGATAGGTACATGTTTACTTTGTAGACTATAAATACAAATAATGCATTATTACGTTACCAATAAAATCATAACTTATGAGGAATCTTACTCTGATTAGGTACCTGTTATTTGTGCAAAATCTTTTCAACGAAAAGTTTCTCGTATTGTGGCTATCTGTGATGCTTTATTTCTATTTTTACAGATCATCAAGACAGTTGTATGGTGATGATGCTAATTCATATGCTAACTCAAATCCTAAAACATCAAGCTGATTACAAAGTGCCCAACATTCTTCAGTTCTCGATACATTATTAGAGCATCAAGTATAAGAAAGGAAGTGACTGTGAAACGTTTTTAGCCAAAATTAATGGTGTTTTTACACAAGAAAATATAAATTTTGTGGAAAGTCTGACTCGAGCACAACACAAAATTCAAGCATGGCATGAGTTAGGTATTATTTATTTATAGGTATTTGATTGTATTTTAAATGTGATGTTGCCCTTTTAAATGTGATTTCATACTGTAAGGATTGAACTAATAAGATATTTAAAATCAATGTTCTAGAGCAAAATTCTCAACTTGGGGTCGGTGGACATATCTAGAGTCGGCTGATTTCAATGTTAAAGCTATATGAAGTTTCAGGTTGTGCTTAAGAGAAGCATTTTATTGTGATTTAAGGAGGTCTGTGGTGATCATCTTTGCTCATTTAGTGGTCCACAGCTAAGAAAGGTTGGAAAATGCTGTCTTAGAGTAATATATATTGAATTATATGTTTCCATTTGAGATGCAATCTCAAAATGTAAATTAGTCTTGTAGCTTTACTAGTCTTTGATGTTTGTATTCACATTCATATGTGTTGGGCACCCATTCTACAGGGCATTCTAGTGGGGATATAAATGTATATGTGGCCACCAGGCAGTCATTAGTTTAACATTTAAAAAATGAATTTTCTTTTCAGGAATAAAAGCATCAAAAGCATTTGATGTTTCACGATGCAAAACAACTGTTGGATCCTTGGTTGCCTTAATAATGGGAGCTAAAGTACCAGATACTCCAACCATAAAAAGAGGAAAATCATTGGTAGAAGTAGTAAGAAAGGAGTTGGAAAAAAAATATGGCAAGATTGCAGAATGTGGTTTTATTATCAGCCAAAAATTCCCAATGGTAGCTGCATCGCCAGATGGTATTTTAAAGAGTGACACAGTTATTGAAATTAAATGTCCAATGAGCCAAAAAGTTTTATATATTATATATGTATCATAAATAATAGTCCATGTAATATCAATAGAGTATGATGAGATCAAAGTAAATGGTATTTTATCTAAAGTTGTAATGTTTTGGAAGAATAATGTTTACAATCTATTGTAAAAACTTATTTTTATAACTTAATATAGGAAAATAAAACATTTTATTCTAAATTTTGTTTTTATTCGTCAAATGTTTTTAATTAAGGAGCCTTGTAAATTAATTAAGGCACATGCAATAACAATGCAATCGTACAAAAACTTAATTAAATTTGTATTGACAACTGAATAAGGTCTTAACATTGAAAACTCCCTTAGACGTCGGATGACTCTTTCAATGTGTATCAGTAAACTTGTTATCTCCTTAGTTTTTCGAACTTCAACTTTGGTTTAATTGGACTTAACTGATACACTTGGCGGTCTCACTAAACTACATCTCTTTTGTAATAACAGTTGCTCAATATGCTTGAATCCTCTATCAGCTAGTATAATCGCACCAGGTTCCCAATGATCTAAAAAGTTGCAATTTTCAACCAAACATACATCGCTAATCCTGCCACCATAACCAGGAGAAATGTAGTTAATAATACCATCAGGTGTGCTACTTATAAGGTATTTTATTGTATTGGCCTTTTTATAATCTTGAATAATAAACGAATCTCACGTATTGTTTACATTGAGACTATTACATCATGACGTCACACCATTTATTTGTCACGTGACTTAGCGTTTCAGCGGGAAACACAAAATGTATTTATTAAAACTGTCTTTTTGCTATTAAAATGGCTCTAAATATAAAAAAAATAATTGTAAAGCGTATCTTTAGAGACTCTAGAACATTTTAAAGTACTTTACAAAAATTTGTCAAATACCCAATTGTTACAAAATTGCCTGCCAAGGGGACAACCCCCCCCCCCCCCCGCCCCCAGATCAGGCGGTGAATTCATTATGCCTACTACTTAATAAATAATATATTTACTTGACCAAATGACAAAATATTATTTACACTAATTACTAAATCACTAAACTACAAAATTTACAAATAATTACAACGCAGATGATAGGAAATATTTACAAACTTATTTAACAAAAATCAGAAATATAAAAAAGTACATCCGCCACGATCCGAAGTTCCCCGCGCTTCTTTGTATTTTTTTTATATATGGCTACAAGCACTGTGTTGTTGTGCTACACCAATGTCAATAAATTTATATTTATTATGCCACTGTCAATGTGGGACGTCAAGTCACTGATGCCAGATTTGCAGAATTATCTTGAAATTGGAGTTTATTGAGACGCTCGGATGGCGAATTTAGGTCAAAATTTATATTCGGATATATTTTTAAAACGAAAGATATGTATTAGTTGTCTACCCTTCATGAAATTTAACCATGGAGAAATTTTATTACTGGCGAATAAATATTGTTTTGGAGGTATTTCAATAAACCATCTGACAACCCTACGTCAAACGTCAAATGTCACCTAAAACAGTGGATTAAGGATTTAGAATTATTGAATTGTTCTTCTTGTATTTAACAACAAACATTGAAATTAGTTTTAATAATGTTTGCTTAGATTTATAAAATTATTTAAAAATATACCGTTAAGTATTAAGTCTAACATGGATATTAATTTATCACAGCACTTTTCATCGCTTTGCGGCGAACTTTGTAATCTTCTTTACTTAAAAGACTACAATAAAACTACGGTCAATGCTCTAATAGACGAACTCAACGCTCAACCTTATAAAGCAGAGCTATTTGTTCGTAAAAACGTAAGTCACCGTCTAGTAAAATTTGTTGAACTTTTGCACTCTATACACCTTGCGCCCATGTACTATTATTTTTAGGATGCAACAACTTTAATCACCGCCTTATGTCTTGCTGTAAAGCCTGCAGACGAGTTTTTAGCCACAAAAACATCACATTTGATAAACAGCCTTGTAACAAAACAAAGTTTACAATTTGGCTCTGACTATTTGGGAAAGGTAGTTTTATGGCATATAGAGTGTGTCAAGAGATGTTCTGAGATAATTTTACCAGATATCCTTCATAATATGCAATGCATTTTGCAGTATCACCCTCAAGCCGGTCAAAAGGTAAACTACAATAAAGTTATGACAATTTTCCTTTGAATATCCTGTTAACATTTTATTTATTTTGCTATTAATTATAAGGATCTAGTGCTATTATAAAATATATGCTCTATGAACTAGTCTTCTAAATCACTAATATTAGTTTACAGATGAGTTGATTGGTGTTAATGGGATCATCATAAGTATAATAGAAAACAATAAATGCATACATGTGCAAAATTCATCTCAGATATATTTACTTGCTCTTAAATGTGTGGCAAGTTTAGTTACAATCACAGACGATAAAAATTCAGAATCTTTACTCAGTACTTTTGATAAAGAGAAAATTTCACAAATAGTTGTTACATTCCTTATGAAGGGTTGTACAAAGCAACAGGATCAATCTCTGTATTGTAAGGTGAGTTTAATAAATGCAGAAATGTTTAACGCATGATTATGGGCTTGCTTTATTTTTGCCTATGATTATGCTTGCAATATATATAAATATGAATTTACATTATCATTAATGCTATAGATTGCTTATGATTTTAATTATAAGCATTGCTTATGATTATAAAGAATCTGTTTCAACCATTTTTCTATTAAAAGATAGAATAAAATGTATATATTTTTTCAGATTGTAATAACAGCCCTAAGAGTTTTATCTCAGTTATATTTCAATGATCATAACATAACAATTCCAGTACCAGAAGTAATAGGTATATGCAGACATTTCATATTATATGGTCTAAACTACCAAGCTGCTAAACCAGAGAAAATAATGCCTTCTCAACAGACTATTGCGGTAACACCAGTGGCACATTGTCCTCAAACCAAGGGTGGAAAGGTAAGGATTCTTCTATTATACAGCAATACAGTATTTGACAGTGTTTGATTTTGTACATTTTTTTAATATGTAACAGCAATTAGTAGAAAACAAAATGCTTTTGTAAAAACAGCATTAAAATTCAATAAGAAATAAGGCAGTAATTCAAATTTCAAATATTGCTACATGTAGGAGTGGACATAAAGTGGGGTTAGTGCTTAATAACTTTGTACAAGAGATTTGTATGCAAAATTTTAAGCTTCTAGAGCCAACATTAAATGGTTTATGTTGTCCTGTAGCCATCATTAAGAACTAATTGATCAGATGCAACAGAATAAATTAGCATATTTTTTCCATAGAAACAAAAATTAAGAAAGCAAAGAAACAATGCAATAGAAAGTCTTAAGAAGGAGATACCCGTCTCTGACCGCAGTTTGATGAAAGATGTGGACAATTTTGAGAACAACTCTGCGTATAAACCAGCGAGTAGGCATTACTTGGAACCTCAAAAAGCCAGCAATACTTGGGTTCTGACTAGTGATTCAGATATGTCCGATGTGGAGAACAATAGAGACGCTAAACTTATTGCTTTGAAATCCAGAGTAAGACAAAGTGCAGCAAATTTATTCCTTGTTTTGATTAAAGTAAGTTACTCTAATATTTTGTAATATTACAATTATGTATTGTGAAACATGTAAAAGAAAATTACAAATTTGTAAAAGAAAATTACAAATTTTCTTTTAGATAGTGTTTGGGTTTGTGAACATACTTAAAGTGTAATTCAAATAGTTTATTACAAATCAGATTTACATAAAAGCTAGTAGTAAATTTCTTTAAATTGTAAAAGATATGTATGTAATCTTTAGATAGATTATGAGTAGTTACAGTATCGGCGCGTATGCACAACATCCGTAGGAATGCGAACACATTAAAGGACAGTGGCGGTGGTTGGGGTTACAACAAAATAAAGTGCATTCTTTATCACAAGATTCTCAATTTATTGTAATTCATTGTACCTTGTTGTTTATTTTAGGTCAAAGAAAAGAAAGATATATTTGGATACTGGTGGGCATTATTACCTGATTCACCTGATCCTCTAAACTGGTCTGCGGATGAAGCAGCTAAAAAGACATTAGCTTATTGTGCTGTGACTGACCCAATAGCAAGCAGCAGGGCCAGTGTACTGAGTGTTATTCTTGCACTTTTATCAGGTTCCAGAGTATATTTGTCCCAGGCAGAAACTAGGTAAACATTATATTATAAACATTATATTTTTACCGCATTCAGTGTTAAACTGTATTATGAAAATTTTAATTATAGCTATCTCCAATAATATTGTCATTATACATTTTGTATATAATTATATTATGTGGAGAAATTCTATCCTACATGTATTTGCTTATTTTTCAGTAAAAGGGACAATGCTTCATTCATTCCTTTCTCTATTTCACTGGGTTATGTGATAACATGTATGCATAAAGTTCTAGTCAGTATACTAGACACTGAACGGAGTCATGCAGTTATCATAGTTGCACTTAAATGCTGTGCATCCCTTGTACAGGCTACACCTTATCACAAGATGAAAGAAGGACTGATAAGTGATTTAGTAAGATCTACAAGGAAATACCTTGTTCATAGAGGTATGATATTTTGATCAATGAAGATTTATGTTTTATTTGCAGATACTTTTTGTATTTTAATAATAATTGTCAAGTCACAAATTATAATACTTTTTAGGATTTTATTGTAATTTATTTAATGCTTTGTTTTTTCTATACACAAAATCTTGAAACAAACAGACTGTGATACAATTTGTGTCCATACTTAAATTTATACATACATACATACATACATAACATCACGCATTTTATCCCCGATGGGGTATGCAGAGGCGCAACTAGGGCACCCACTTTTCGCCAAGTACGTTCCGTCCCATGATGTGATAGGGGGCGAGCCTATCGCCATATCGGGCACAAATTCCAGACTCCGGGCTGATACTGAGCAGAAAAACCCAAATATCACTTTGCCCGACCCGGGATTCGAACCCAGGACCTCAGAGCGCTATTGTACCGGACGTGCAATACAACTACGCCACCGAGGCAGTCCTTAAATTTATCTTCCTATGAATTGATATTCAAGCGCACAAATAAATCGATAATACTGCATTTACATTTCATTGATACAAAGGAACTCTATTTTTCAATGTGTATAGTTGTATATATAAATTAACAAAGTATTGTATGTATAATGCACTAGTTTCATTGGACAGGTATCGCTTTTAATTATTTTTAATTTTTAATCTTTTATTTTTTATAGATTACACATTACAAGTTGGAGCATTAATTACAATGGGATGCGTCTTATCCGTGGACCCTAAAACCGATGAAATAATTAAGGCCGTAGAAAAGGATACTGCAGAAACAACTTTTAATCAAATGAAATTGAACACTGATGACGAATGTGAAGATTTTGAAGAAGGTTACTCGGATGACGAAATGTTCACAGTTAACACGCAATCTACAAATAATGAACAGAATGAAGACTGCGGTTTATATTTCAAAAGTTGGATATTAGATATTTGTTTTAAAAATATGGGTTGGATTGTTAGGGATAATGAAATCACGGTATTGTTTTTATTTGTTTTATCGATTTCCACAAGTTTTAGAGGTGCTTTGTAAACTCCAAAAAAAATTTTTTTTTTTTCATTTCAAGTCTTCTCAATAACAGTCATAAATATTCTGAGAATCTTTAAATTTTGTTGAAGTAATATATCCCTAATTTTAATTACTTCTAAATAAATTAAAAATTTATTAATTGCAGAGAAGTAAAGCATCGACAATACCAGTAATACTAGAGTCTCTGCAAGTTCTATCAGCGATTGCGTTCCATCATTTGTATGAATTGCTATACTCGCACATCGTATTACTGGGAGATATTCTGAGTGAGATGCTGCAGCATGAACATCAAGATGTGGTGGTGCATTCCGCTAGAACAGTCAGTATTATCGGTGATGCTATTAGAAAATTAGGTAAGTTGTATAATGTATTTCAAGTAACCTATAATACATTTGTTGTAATTTAGAATTTTGTAAGAACTAGGGGTTGCGCTGAAATAGTGTACGGTACGCTTGCAGTTTATGTCTCATGCGTATTTTTGGTCTTTACAAGTCTGAGATGCGCAGACTCATACCCGTTTAAAAACACAAGTTTGCGTCATATTAACTGACAATCATTTTTATTATTTTTTACAGAACTAACAGAGCAAGCTCCACCTCTAAATCACTGCGTGTCCATGTGGGAGGGGCTTGTGACGCCCTTGTCGGCAGTATTGCAATGTCATGAAAATACCCCCGCCAAGGCGGTCGTGTGCGACTGTATCGCGAATATAGGCGAAAGATCGTTTAAAGAATTGCCGGTAAATATGGTTTTTGAAGTAAGCTAAATGAGATGGGGAAACTCGTGGTCAAAACGATTTTAATTTTAAATAGTTTTCTGTTGGTTTCATGATTTATGTTGCACGTGATGATGTTTACTATACTGAAAATTTCAATAAGCGATCCCGATAGGTAATCAAACGATCGCGAAAAATCGGATCGGTGATTACGATTGGGATTGTTTTTGAAATCTACCGGCAGAAGATATAAAATATAGTCGACTAAACAATTCGAAAACGTTGTGTCTGTGCGATATTAATACTTATCTCCAACACGGAATATTTTAATTGCAGAGGCGGCTGCAAGTCCTGTGCTGCGCGTTGTTGGTGGGGTCGTGCAGCGACGAGGAGGCGGCGGTGCGCGCCGCGGCCGTGCGCGCGCTCGCTATGGCCGTCATCTATCGGACGCTGAGAGAGGTCAGATTTTGTTTTTTTTTTTATATTCTATAGCCAAAGACCTTTAAATAAAATATTTTATAGCGATAAAGTCTTGGCGATAATTTTCTAAACGAGTAGATGTTGCCACCAAAGTTAAGATTCTATAGCTCTCGGTTGTGTATCAGGCAGGCGGAATGCCGTCGAACCTACATCATTTTACGTATTTAACGTGCGCTGAGCGATGTCTAGGATGAGTACGAGCACGAACGGATATTTTTGTATAAGTTTATCAGCGTGGAAGAACGAAACCGCCAACTTCTAACTTTATTTTTAGAGAATCTTAAGTCTTATTTCTTATTAATATTATTAATGCGACAGTTTGTGTAAATATATTTGTTAGAAGTAAAGTTTAAAACGACTTATAGTTTGGATGAAATTATGCATAAATGTAGATTGTAACCCGAGTAGATATATAGGGTGTATTAACACATAGCCTTTTTTTTTATCCCCATAATTTTCTTCCACTCCACACCAATGGATTATTTAAGTAGTTGGTAAGTGTATCATTTATTGTTTTAGTAACTTTTGTAGCGTAAGAGGCATTTCACGCTAATGTAGCCATAAGCAACACTAGTGGTTTTATAATTATTGACTTTATTTGCAGGATATGTGTTTTGTGAGTGATTGTGGTGAGAACATCTTGAGAGGTCTAGCGGAGCCGACGTTGGTGGTGAGAACCAAAGCCGCGTGGGCGCTCGCTAATCTTAGCGATGCGCTTGTATTGAACACGTAAGTAGATAGTTATTATTATCAATACTACTATAAATTACTATGTTATTTGCTTTTATGTCTGGCTTTCTCCTTATCACTGTGAGCAGTGATCGGACACATGGACTCCACTAACGTACGCCTAACGGCTTAGCGTATGCCTGTCCTAAAGTTATTGAGACGGAACTGTCAAAAGAGATTTCTTTTAGTTTCTTTAACTTTTTATCTAGTAGAAATTGTTTTCACCATATAAAAATTCAAATCCATAAAATAGTTTTATTTTAATGTCTAAAATCGCGTAAACATAAGAAATCATTATGACAATTTATTTTTTTTGTTAATTCCCTTACAGTAGTACAGATACCGTTTATACGTATTCTAGAACAAACGACCTCTAATTGTGTCTAATTACAATGTCTAATAATAATACATTGATCTGTAGGTTATCATAGAATACTTTATCTAAATGGATTTAGCACTTTATCCCATTAGGATGTTTTATATTAAAAACATTTCTGAGTTGCTAAGACCCTTTCTTAGTTCAAGAGGTTATCTGGGTAGTTTAATTAGAATAATCATGGGTCTTTTTAATATTAAATGCATATCAGACAGATAAGGCGAAAGGTGAAAGGTTCGTTTATACAGGGTGTATGTCAGAATCCGTCTAAGTAAATATCATCTCTACAATAGTTTTGCCTTTTTCTGCCCTAAAACCGGAGTTTGCAATCACTGTTGTATTCGGCTCGAAAGACTGCTCTTAACCAAATTTTACTACTAATCATGATTTTGTATTCAAAACTCTAATTGATACTAAGCACTCTTGGCGCTTAAGTTCAGGTGAGCGACTGGCTCGTTTTGTCATTTACGGGCGATTTCAATAAGCGATTTTAATTAACTTCGCATCGATAGCACATGTGAACATTGATCTGAAGTTATGCATAGGAATTCCTATAACCAATTGGTTATTGAAATCGGCCTGCATAAAAAAAATATTGGAAACGGTATAATGAGGGGTCGACCATTAATCACGTGAAGCTCAAATGGGCTCCCCCCTTCGAGCCTCACGTGATTAATAACCCCTCCGAGTTCGGAAATAAAATCACGAAATATCACAAGGGGGGGAGAGGGGGATAATATCATGTGTATTTATTTTTCATTGATCGCGCGATTTACTCTAAAAATTACAATATACTTTGTACCAAAAAATACACGTGATTTTGGGTATGGAGGGGGGGGGGGGGTTAAAAATATCATTAAAACATCACGTGATTAATGGACGACCCCTGAGCGGTATTTAACCGAAACTCGTCTTTATAGGGAAGAACCAGATATAGAAGACATTGACGACGACCTACTGATTCGTTTACTTGAGGTCAGCATTAAATGCGCTCTCGACAACGATAAGGTAAACCCAAACATTATTTGTACTACTAACTGTTATCATATAGATGTCCGGCTTTTACTTTTTTCGTCTCATATTTTTAGTGACACTGAAAGAGGTTATTATCTAAAGTCCAAATTCATATTTTGATATTAGATTTTTCAAAACATAGTAACCTTATAAGTGAGTATTATATTGTTACTGGTATATCTTTGTTAAATATTTCGGCAGTGTTTCCCATTATTGTAATATCTTACATAATAATTGTGTTCATTGATTTGCTCATCATCATCATCATCATCATCATTAACCTATATTTTTGTCTATTGCTGGACATAGGTCTCCAATATGCGCCATTTTACCCTGTCTTCGGCTTGTCGCATCCAGTTCTTGAGCTATCTTTCGTAGATCGCCACTCCACCTAGCTGGAGGGCGTTCCTACACTACGTTTGTCGAGTCGTGGTCTTTTGATTAGCTCACAAACTCATAATCTCTTGCTTCGACTATGCGTCACCATTGCAACAGGTGATTCGCCCAACCTTATTTATTTAAAAATCATAATTCGTACGCCCCTGCAATATGACGCACGCACGTAATGTTGTTGACTCATGGGGGATTTAAAGAAATGTCATCAAACAATGTACGTAGGCTATATTTATCTGGTTATTTAGTTAAGAGAGCTTAAAAAGTAATGTTTTAATTACTTGTAATTCTCTATTTAGTATTTTTAATAAATTGAGTAAATAAATGTGTCTCGTCTTAAAATTATTTCGATAAAATTAAGTCTATGGAAAGTTACATTTTCCATAGGTTATATCGTGATGTTTTCATAAAATGTTATTACTTATGTCATTTGATATCGATGAAAAGTTGTCGAAGCAAAATAATTGCTAACCGATATTAAGTCCGGGTCAGTAAACCGATTAATTGTATTTTGTACACGTGCGGATTACGCCTCGTGTGGGGATCATATTATCTCGTGAAGGAAAATCATATATTGTAAATTGTATTGAATATCAAGATAATATGAAAAGGTCTTTTATTCTTTTAATGTTGCTTTATGCAGAATATTTTCTATGTTTATAAAAGTAGCTTAAAAATTTTAAGTTTCAATTCGCCTTTAATCTTTTATGTTCTTATCAACAAACATTATTTTATTACGTTTGAGATTTTCGTAGTTTTAAAATTTTTCAGCTGCATTTATCGGAGTATGGGATCAATTCGTTGCACCTAACAGAATTTTCCTTTATGGGTTATTATTTATTTGGTTTATATAATTCATATTGTCGCCAACATTATCCAGACTCACAGGTCCAAAGTTCCAATACTAATCTTAAGTATCATCATGTACGACGTAAATATTGTTCGACAGATTAAAATGAGCGCAACCCGTGCCCTGGGAAATCTGTTGCGTCTAATAAAGAAAGATCGTTTGCAAAGGCATCCGCACATGAAGCCATTATGTGAGACAGCCATTGAGAAGCTAATGGACTGCGCTTGTAAAGTCACCAATATGAAGGTTCGGTGGAACGCTTGCTATGCAATGGGAAACGCCATGAAGAACGATCACCTTTTCTCGTGTTTTAGCGGTTGGCAAGTATGGAAATTGCATTATTAAGTTTTTTATTTATTGATGACATGTTTTTATATTATTTTCTAATGTCTATGTATATTCACATAGAACAAAGTAACATATTCAAAATATGAGTATGTTTAACAAATAAAATATTTGTAATTTAATTATTATTATTTAGTACCTATATTTAATTATAATATTTGCACTGTAATTAGAAAAAAAATAGAGGTAAAATAATTGATAATCTATACTATTATATAAAGCTGAAGAGTTTGTTTGTTTGTTTGTTTGTTTGTTTGTTTGTTTGTTTGTTTGAACGCGCTAATCTCAGGAACTACCGGTCCAAACTGAAAAATTCTTTTTGCGTTGGATAGCCCTTTGTTCGTGGAGTGCTATAGGCTATATATCATCACGCTATACCCAATAGGAGCGGGGCAGTAATGGCTAATCTCAAGAACTACCGGTCCAAACTGAAAAATTCTTTTTACGTTGGATAGCCCTTTGTTCGTGGAGTGCTATAGACTATAATATATCATCACGCTATACCCAATAGGAGCGGGGCAGTAATGGCTAATCTCAGGAACTACCGGTCCAAACTGAAAAATTCTTTTTGCGTTGGATAGCCCTTTATTCGTGGAGTGCTATAGGCTATATATCATCACGCTATATTCAATAGGAGCGGAGCAGTAATGTCTAATCTCAGGAACTACCGATTCGAACTGAAAAAAATATTTTTGTGTTGAATAGTCCTTTGTTTGTGGAGTGCTCAAAGTTATATATCATCTCGCTATGACCAATAGGAGCGGAGCAGTAATGAAACATGTTGCAAAAACGGGGAAAATTATGAGTTTTGAGAGCTTCCGTTGCGTGCGCTGCGTAAACGGTTAAAGTTATGCAACAATGATGTATGACGGGAATGTTTCACTTAAAAAGTTCTAAAAAATATATTATAAAACAAAGTCCCCCGCTGCATCTGCCTGAACGTATTAAACTCAAAAACTACCCAACGTATTAAGATGAAATTTGGTATGGAGACAGTTTGAGACCCTGGGAAGAACATAGGCTCCCGGGAAACTACTACTTTTATAACGGAAAACTTTAGCCTGAAAAACTTTATAACGCGGGCGGAGCCGCGGGCAAAAACTAGTTCTCAATAAATTGATGCAGGATTTTGTTGTAGAATGAAGTATTCCCTCGCCTATGCTCCCTGGCGCGCGAGTGTAAGAACCTGAAGGTGCGTATAAACGCGGCCGTGTCGCTGCGCGCGGCGCGTGCGCGTGCGCAGTACGGCGCGCAGTTCGCGGCGGCGTGGCGCGGCGTGCTGGCCGCCATGGACCACGCTGCCAACGTCGACGACTTCACCGAGTACAAACACAAGGACAACTTGATTGAACAGGCAAGGAATGAGGCATACATGCGTAGCATCTCGCCTTTTTCCCCTTTCAGGGGTAGGCAGAATATACTGTCATATCACCAGTAATGTTAAGTCCATGTTTAATAGTCAGCAAATATTTTGAACACACAACCGCGTGATAGGGGATTTTAATGTAAATAAACGCACATTTAAATATAAAAAAAATCCACCACACATTCGTGTCTCAAGATGTTAGCCGGCTGTTATAATAGGGGTTGGGATTATTGCTGTATACTGAACACGATTACAGACTCCAAGCTGACACAGCAGAAAAATCTAATATCACTGGCCAACCCGCGGATCGGACCACGTAACACGCTGTCCCCTTTCAATTGGCATACAGAACATCATTGCACAATAATTTCACAAAGATAACCTAACGTGGCCGCGTTATGAGTTTACACTGTATTATATTTATAAGCATAATTGTAAAATGTAGGTAGATATTGTAACTTTGACTTTTCGAATTACGTGTTGGTAATCAGTCAGTTTGCCCCGTGATTACGAAAGCGATAAAATCCGTGGAATAATTTTATTTCAATATCCAACATTAGCATAAACATAAGAAAACCTCAGAATAAAGTCCCAGTGTAGTAATGAGTAATAAACTATTGATAAAATACGTGTTATGACGCACTTCATTACACCGACCTCGGCTCGTCTCCTCCTATTACATCCGGCCTGTCTCTTATGACTTGCCTAAGGACTTGCTTGCACCGCAATAACGTGGGATTTTTTCATTATTATATAACGCTGAATAGTTTTTAATTTTTTATGAGAAAGTATGCCACAGTTTCATATTACAAATTATATTATATTTTGGTGCCTATTTTAGTTCGGTTCTCCATTTTAATCTGTATATATAATATTCGACAAATAATTGCATACACGCCTTTAAAGTCTTGAAAAAAATTATATGCTGTGTAAATTTTGACAGATGGAATGTAAATGGTTAGAATCGATATCGTATACTACGCAATTCCGCAGTGCGGACAATATTTAATCAATTTCCACCGATTGTTTTATATTTTCCGGTGATGTACGGAAATTAGAAGGTTTACTGAGTTTATTTCGAACTCAAGGTGTACATCGCAAAAATGTAATATTTACTTGTAATTTTATTGGTGTTGCTATCGTAGATGTAGGAAATCAGCGTGCAGGAATTTGCATAGTTGAAAGTATGTGATGGTCTATCCAATATTCGTTAAATTAAAAAATAAATGGATTACACTGGTTTCGATGTCTTGCCCATCAATACAAACCGTGCTTGCACATTCACAGTTGGCTTAGCAGCAAAAAATAAACAACGTGGTGCTACCTGCCCACATCGACCCTCGCCTACGAGACATCTACCATCTATCACCCATTGTTGATAAAAGTTTTCCTCATTATATAAGTGTTTTCAAATATTTGTGGCGATCACCGATTCAAATTACGCGCCCAAGCCTACGCTGCGCACACATTGGCGCTCGGCGTAGGCTCGAGCATGAGATGCGAACCCCGCGTGGCACACGACGTCTTTATACACGACATTTTGACTTGATTAAATTCATATTGTCTGTGATTGTGAGTCAACCAATAAACACTATTATATTGACGACAAGGTTTTTATTAAGTACACGTGGAGTACATATTTGATGAGAGTATGGTGACCCCATGAGCTCCACATATTCTTGACCATTTTCTATGGATATATAATTTGTTTCAGCTCTGCGTCACCCTGGCACATTTATGCTGCCTCATCACTCAGTCAGATTTAAGTGATATTCTGGATCCACTGGTTTTCCACTACGACTGCGCTAAAGCTCTGTTCACACAAGTATGCCACAGACTTCCGCCGGAGAATGCTTCTTGTTCGAAAATATTACAAGCAGCGAAATATGTGACAGTGGATTTAACAGCGTCTAATGATGCTCAGACACAGTCATTGACTATGTTGCAAAATATATTCATTTGGGACCTATAGTTTTGGAATCTAACTTGGTCAATGAGTAAAGATAGGTTGTGTGATATCTTCCTCAGTGTAAATTGTTTTATCGGTTGACAATAAGTTAAAGGCGTAATTGCGTTCAACTTATAGTTTTGGTGGGTTGAAATAATATTGATAAGAAATAATAAATAACACACTAATATATACAATGGAAAGTGATCTTTTTATTTATTTTTTTACCGTTAAATGTGATGGAAACTGATTAAATGAAATCGTGAGCTTGTTTATTTTGGTACGCGTGTTTACTACTATATCGTAGTAATCGCGGGAGTTGTAGTTGTAAAATCCATGTCATAACAACATTATTTATGTTACATGTGTGCAACTTATGTTTGTTATATTTATTTTTTCTAACCTGTTATGGTTTTGATAGGTAAATAAACAAGTTCAATAAATTATAATGTGTTTGTATGAAGATAATATACTTATAACATATGTAAAATATAGGCACGTTCGAACATTATGATGACCATGCATACGATGCTTATCTAACTTGTAAGTTAATATGTATACTAATATATCACGTACATACATTTATAGATAAGCACAAAGTTTCTTAATAACTTATTTACACGTTAAATAAAGAAAGTGAAAAAACAATTGGTTTTAATATTTTCATCTACAATGATTTTGATTGATTGATTTTCATTTATGTATATGAGACCTAATGTTTTCGATTTCCCGACTTTTTTATTTTCCGAGGTACGGGTATTATCTAGTTTTATGGAAGCGTGAAGAATGTTTTAAATATTTGATCAAACATAAAGTATGTATTTTTTTGTTAGTAGATTTAAGCAATCAGACAAGTGATTAGCATAAAGACCAAAATTAGAGCTAAAACCCTAAAAGGCAGTCAATTGTTCAGTTTTTTTTAATATCGGGGATGGGATTATAATTTATTTTTCTTTCTGAACATAGGATGGGGTGTAAATAGATATTTTTTTTAAACGAGCTTTAGATTGCCAAATTTACAACAGTCGACTTCCATAAGCAATATTTACCGTATAAACAACGGCAAGTTGACTACTACAAATTTTCAAGCTTTGCAAGACTTGCGGCAAGATCGGAAGTGTAGAAAACTATTGAAATATAGCCCCTAGTCGAAACACATGAAAATTCGTACGCAACAACGCTCCAAGAACTTGATAGTCAACATTTTCCATTACAAATCGAGAAAAGCGAATAGGAATTGCCATTTTCAATTGTAAATATTTCCTACGTCTGCACAACTTGTCTGGAATTAAGTAGTGTCTGTTACGGCACTGAACGTGTATATTGCTATAGTTTTGTTATGGTCTATTTATATGAAGTTTATGCCGTCTGCGTGCTTTTTGCATGTATCACGTTCCGCGCCGCATCAGCCGCAGTGAAACAGTTTGGCACGCTACTGCAATCCAAGAATAGACATTGAACGGCGTACATGCAAGGAACATCAATACTTATAAGGTCATTTCTATGGTAAAACTTTAAAGCGAGGATAGCGAATAGATTAGAAACAAAGCAATATTTAAAAAAAGAAGCTTTGAATGTTAAGGCTTTAAAGGCGGTGTTCTTAATCAATACTTAAATATTCAACAAACACCCATTTTATGATTTAGAAGATTTGCCTAGATTTATTAGTAGTTATATTATTATTAGTAGTAGTCATTAGACACATTGAGCAGCCATTTTTAAAAACTCTGCTCTACGTAGAGCGTGAATACTTGCGAGCATTTGTCGCGCTTCAAATTAAGGCGGAACCAACAAAAAACGGTGCACTAACCGTATTTTTGGAAGCTACCTGTTCGAAATTTAAAATTCATACAGACAAACAAATATAATTTGTACAATATGTTTCTTCGATTGTTTAAATATTTTATAATGTGCATATTGTTTGATTATTTCCATAATTAAAATGCCATTAAAATTGTTGATCCTATCCTCCTAAAGTACACATAATAAATTATTCATTTACATTCAACACAGGTAAGATAGACGATTTAATAAGGAACATTTTATTCGTTTGAAATGTTCAAAAAGACCAAACATTTATTTTTTAAATATGCAAATATTTTATTCATAAAATATTTGCATATTTATTATGAGCGGGACGTAATTGTGGCCCATAAATGTATGGAACTGATACAAGGCCGTATACTCGGGGGAGGTCCTTAAATACTTCTTTCAAACGACGGTCCAGGACCAATAGTTCTTGTTCTACTTTAAAGCTAATCAAGAAACTCCTCGAATTTTGCCAGAGAAGAATGAGACAGAATATAAAAGTTATAAATTATAATTATCAACACTTACAGAAAAAAAACGGAAACCTTAAACCGTTGATTCCAAAAACGTGAAATCTTGCGCAGAATTCTATTTGTATCGTAGTTTGGAAGTGTATACTAAGATTATAAAAAAAAGTATCGAAAAGAAGGTTAAATTGAATACGATATACGGCTAGTTCTTAAATAATATTATTGTACCCTAAATTAGTGCAATATTCTCTTTGATTGTACCCACTGGATATGTGCAATCGCATGCACATTTTCACCCAATTCGAAAAAAATGGCGTTCTGTATTCGACCTGTTTGTGTGTAAGTATGTAGGTTTTAAAATTTTGACATACTTAATCTACGGCCATGAAGGTGTTAAATTCTACCTAACGACTTTCTAATTATATCTAGATAAGAATGTAGTAATATGTGGGTTAGGTTGTGTTGAACATTGTAGTGTGAAAGAGTCAAATTTCTCTCCAAGAAAAATAAAAACTATATGCGGGGTAATTACCTGTAAGCTGTAAGTAGTGTTTTGTAATTATCCTTATCACTCTTGTTTGCTCTTGTACGTAATGTAGAGAAATTTATGAACAGAATGACGCATAAGTACCTATAATAAGAATGATAGATTATTGTAAATCCATTAAATATGGTTTATTATCGCTGTAGGGTTTGTTTCTTAAATTTAATACAAGCCGCTTTAATGGTCTATAGTAGAAATTAAATAAGCAATAGTAAGCATGTGCAAAAAAACATGCACTGGGCCGCACTGGGGTAGTACGTCACTCAATTATAATTATTATCAATTTTTAAAATACTTTTTTTTTGAAGTCCATGGTTTGGTAACAATATAAGGCGTTAATTCGCTGTGAATGAAGATCATTAGCATTTAGTGGCTCCTCCGAGTGCGGCAGTTAGATAGGTATCTTATGTAGATTAATCTTCACTTGGTTTAAACTCTAAAAATCTTAATCAAATTCCGCTCTTGAGCCTAATTAATCCGTTTTAAGATGTATTTGGATATACTTAGTTATATTTCTATGTTTATTTAAGGAGCTTGGTCGTAATTGACTTTTCACTTTACTTGGTTCACTGGTGTTGATAAAAATGTATAAAAACAACAAAAGAATTGTGAAAACTGGATACTTCTGGATGTAAAATTTTAACAATGTTATTTCATGTGATATGATCCGGTTTTAATTAGTGTGTTTAAGAGGTCATTGACGTAAACCACTAATGGTTTACGCGCACCTATAGATATTAGGGGCATAAGTCATGCAGTTATAATTGGATTACTATTATAATCATTGGAAATTGTATTAGGTGAATAATATAATTAATTAGTTTACATGTTTGTTGAAGGACGGGCTGCATGTCAATAACAAGAAAGTGTGTTACAAAAATGTGGGGTGTGTCCAGTTATTTGTGCCAATTTGTGACGTGGATGTGGGTAAAAATAGAAGAGCTTTATACGAGCTTCGCTGTTTTTGGGGAATGTGTAAGATTTTATCATTTACAGTGTATATCATCAAACTGGAGTTTTGTTTGTAACTAATATTATTATAATTGTTACCAAAATGATCGTTTGTTTTTAATATTTAACACAAAATGACAGAGAAAGAGACATCTACTAATAGACTAAAAGTTTGCTTTTTGATGAAATTAAATTGTACCTATAAATTCCAGAATTTATGCCGCTAATAAATATTTTTCATAGATTTTTCGTTATAAGTATTAAGTTGCTTTAAACTTTAGCATATGTTTATGGTATTAATGGATTCTATAATAGCATCTAACGAGAACAGAATAAAAAAAAACTTTTGTGTGTCGATGTAAAAAGCTATGAACGTAAAAATATGACCTACGTACATTATTTCTCAGTCGTATGAGTGATAAAGAGTATTTTTACGTGTAAAATTCAGATTCATCCGGTTTCAAGTGGGATGCGTTGTTATT
The DNA here is from genome assembly GCF_014839805.1 of Manduca sexta. NCBI lineage: Eukaryota > Metazoa > Arthropoda > Insecta > Lepidoptera > Sphingidae > Manduca > Manduca sexta. Next base: position 8,405,985 of record NC_051128.1, read on the forward strand.
GCAAATCGTGAGTTTATTTTGGTTTTTTAATATTACGAAATTATCTATTTCTATGTTTATGTTATGGCTGGCTATTAATTAACGTGACACTGCACATTCTGAGCTGCAAATGATAAAAAAAATTAGTCCTTTGTCAGTGCCAAAATATAATGATCGTTGCTAGAGATGGTCAAGTTTATCGCATGGACTGGCAGCATTATATTTCATAAAAGATGATAACATATATTTAAGTGCTATTTATTTTATCAGGTTATAATGCGCAATAAGTGGCACTAGGCCAGAGCAAAAAGGTAAATAAAAGAATAGGGTTACCCCCCGCTAGTACATGCGATAAAAGTAAAAAAATATGGAGGTTTATTTTGCATTTTGACACCAACTGCTTGCAAGTGAAGTCGGGTCATTGGAGAAAACTGAATTGGTTTACGTACCTTAATTCTATGCATATATCTAGACTGAAATAATTCTTGCACTAATAACATATATTATTTAAAAAAAATTAAGCTTTAATTATATGAATTTCCTGCAGTGTTTTGGTCGATATTACAGTATTTTTTTTGGTTAATTTATATGTACAACGTTTTGTTTTTCTTTTGACGTTGGCAAAATACATCGTCTTTACCCCTTGGCCCGCTGCTCAAATTACGCAAAACGTTTTGTCAGCTGTCTATATCAGTAATTATCTACTGACGAAGGTACTATTTCTTTATTTCTTTGTTTATCTAATAGCCACTGTCAGATGACTTTGGCCCTTTTAAATATTAACAAAGGACGTAAAAGATTATATTGTTCAATCATTAAGATGACGACGAATGATTTCTCAAATAATAGATAATTATAATAATTGCAGCCATAAAATGTAAACTTAAAAATAATTAAGTAAATTTTTCTTATCTTTTTTTGAAGAAATAACGAGTACTTAATGAGTTTTACCAATATAGCGATGCAAAAGTCAGTACAATATATTTATTTCAATAGTAGCATACATATGGATTGACGATAGTCAAGAATTTGTTGATATTATAATAATAATATTGATATTAATACTAGGTAATTATGGATAATTGGTAAACTAAAATATTAAGTTAATGGGTGCCCAAGTTATGTGGTATGCCAAAACGTAACGCCTGCGTAGTATAGAAAATCAACATTGCTATTTATTTTGTGTATATGTAAATGATATCTTTTTGAACACATAGGTTATCATCCGAATTATGAGGAAGTCAACAATTTTCATTATAATTATATAATTTTAGGCATCTTGTCTATCACTGACTCATCACGTGCTTGGTTTGTTTTTATCTTTTTATATTCCTTCTTCGTTTCGGCAACAATTATTTTTTATAGTTTATGTTCCCATTTTGTATTTCATAACGGATTTTTCCCTAATATTACCATTTTTTTTTTATATACATGTTTTTTTCTTACAAAATTAATTGTATTTTTATTTTAATAATAATTAAAAAAATAGCAAATTTTGACAAACAAAATATGCAAAATTTTTATTTAACTCGTCTTTATTGTTCTCCAATGTGGGGTCAACGAACCATACATTTTCACGTAAGTTGCAAAAAAGTATTTGGATTATTATAAGTACGACATGTTGCCTGTCTGACTTCAGCCATCTCTTGAGGAAAACTTTGTATATTCTGAGTGTAGGATTAGGATTGATGTAAGATTTAAAGTGTTTTTATAATGTATGTACTTTATCATAACTATATACGAAGGAGGTTATGCTCAAATTCTTGTTAAAATTCTCAACTGTTAACAATTCTGTTACCAAATCATGCCCAGTTACTAATTTCTGGGATAAAAAGTATAGTTCAAAGTTTAATCTTAATTTCAGAAAAATTCAGTCCGTTTGGTAAATAAAATAGACTACCTACTAATTAGATGCGGTTTTTCCGCTTGGACTTTGAATGTTGGCACATAGTACACGAATTTCTCTCCAAGTCGAAAGAACGTAGCGATATTTAAAATTTTAAAAAACGTCAAAACTACATTCTTTTGAAATTTAAAAGACAAGAGAAAAGTATATAAGTCGAAAGAACGTAGCGATATTTAAAATTTCAAAAGAATGTAGTTTTGATATAGACTTTTCAATTATAATATTATAATATGCCGCTAACTCTGTCATGGTAAACAAGAATGTATTATATTGCATGTAATCGTGGATTCAATATTTGAAGAATGTCCGTACATATCAAAAGGAGTTCATGTAAATGTGCAATGTAAAATTGTGGTAATACTGACCTGTTAATTTCGTAAGACGTGAATATATTCTCAAATAGTAGTTTACATATTATATGATTTATTAGAACATGCCGGTTCAAACTGACTAATAGATAGTTAGTAAATATAAATTAAAGTTAATATGGTTACCATGAATCTCTGTTTAACATTTTTTAGATCAACACCACATTCGACATTAACGAAGCTAAACGTTTGGCCTTGTATTGTACAGACTGCTAATTTCTCAGGTGAACGATGCATGACTTTCAGACGTAAAGGTGATGATAGTAAATAATCACAGCTCACAATTGCATATAATATTTTATTGGTAATAATATTTTATTGGTAATAAATAATATTCTTAAATTACGACTATCAACGTGCGAAGATATACTTATTGCCTTTTAGAAAATAATTACCTGAGTTCTAGTTTTCGACCAGTTAAATCAATTAGTAAATTAAACAAGGCTGCTGGCCGACCGCTGTGTGTCGAAACCGTAAGTTTGAGCCTCAAAAAGAGCTCCATCTTAATACTTACATATTGTTCATTATGTCACGTCAGATTAGTGTTAGAAACATTTAATAATGCCACAATTTAATCATAACATCCTCAGACTTGATTGGGCCTCTATTACTCTCTAAAAATTTCAAGTGTATCAGTAAAATGAACATAAATATATTTCACGATCTAGTACGAAATGAAAGGCAAGAGCTTTCTATTGAGTAAGCTCGTGTGTTGTGCACTAATTGCAAAGCTAACGTAATAGAGCCATATCCCTATTATGCAAGAACAGCTACAATTACCACGTTCAATATAAAAGCTTATAGTCATAAATACCGAATAAGTAATATGAAAGATTTGTTAAGAAATAGAGATGTAACAACCCGTGTTTATACAAAGGTTACGTAATTTTTTTTTGTTTTTATGTAACAGCAAAACTAATTGTGTATTTAATTTCTCCACATGTTAGCTAGATAAAACAATAAGCTAGTAAATTTTGGTTCAAATCACACCGAATAACTTTATCTTGCCACGTGAGACGAACGTGATATTTCAATCTCTAATGGTGAGTACAGGATATTAAACTATTTCACACTTATACGATAATATATTGATGTAAATATAGTTACTGAAACTATACCATAATTTCTAACAATTTGCATTATTAAGGTGTAGTGCAAATGATCGAGTCATCAGGGGCCCGTTTTTTTACACCAAGAAACTGCAGACGTAAAATAAATACGAATATAATTCCCAAAATCCGGTTGAAGGGGTTTTACAGAGCAATGATCTCTCAGGCTTGGTGCATTTCAAAAGTCCATGAGCGACAGCTGCTCTCATTAGGCGTATAAAGCGGTATACTTATATCCCGTTATATATAAAACACATATTTCAGTGTACTCAATCGGAAATATTAGCCCATGTCCTTGTTAAGTGTCGTAAATGAATCATCAAATCTTTATTAACAATACAATGAATTCTGATTATTTTAAGTATTCATTTTGGTTTTTGTATTTTGATTTTGTAATATGATGAGAAATAACTGATACTGATCAAATTTATTATATATGTCCTACATGTATTTAAAAACACTCAGATTTAAGACCTCATAGGTACATATTTTGATGTTTACTTTTTTTAAAAAATCTTGAAGTACTTGTGATAAGATAATCCCGAGAAAATTATATCAAAATAATCATAATCTGATACCACGAAACATAGAGAGAACATATTCTGAGCTTTGAAGAAGACTAGTAAGTTATATCTATTGTAAAATAGGGAGCATATATCGTCCATAGAAAGAACATATCGCCGTCCTTTTAAACAGAATTCTGTGTATAACAATATTCTATCATTTAACGATATTAAGAGAGCAGTTCTTACCCTCGCGAAAATAATTACCTTAAAAACCATTAACTTTCAAAATACTTGGAAAGGCAAAACCACATTGACGTGCGTCATTCTTAAGTATAGCGGATTTATTTCATGATAAGAACCATGGAATTTTTATACAAAATGACTACCTAACCACTCATTTACATAAATGGTCAAACAATGTCTCAATTTTGCCTTTTAATTAAGTTTTTTCTTAAATTTTAATTTAAGGTTTTTTTATGATTATTTTTGCAAAATATTAAGATTCTGATAGTTAGACATTGAAATAAAACTATTTTTCAGATTTAATCGTGGTTTCCTTACAAAATATTAACAATAAGTATATTATGTATGTTTTATTTAACTGAATTATTTTATTTCGAATCTTTTTTATATGATTGACCCCGATTTGGAACATTGCACATGTACTGTACAATCCATATCCAACTCGACTTTAAATAGCGATAGAAAAAAAAATATAATACTTGTTCATGACCACATATTACTATGAACCAGTTATCCATACTCATGTTTCAAGTCTTTTATGTGTTTAAAAATCTTAACCGTCAGGCTGTTATTTGAAGTGATGTTTATAAAACATTCACTTCTAGGAACCTTGTTAGTGTCAACTGTAAGCCACCGGACCTACTGTTGAGCCGATATGTGACCAAGCATAATGTGATGCTTTCTCTTCAGACTCAAAGCCTAAATATTGATATTCAACAATAATATTTTCATATTCGTACATCATTCGTTATGTTTCTCAAAATATAATGAGGTTATTGATATCAATCTGCATTATTATTCCGGGTTTTATAACGTTTAAAATATGTTAATATTTATTGTAATTTTACAATTGCGACTTGACATAATTAATATCGATTATTTTTTGCTGACCTTATTTCCAGTACAGTCAGCTAAAAAAGTAGTTGAACAAATTCAAAAGTTTACATCGTCTCTACTTGTTATTTTTAATTGAAATATTTTTTCTTCGTGTGAAGTAAAGTAAATATATTTTGTTTTTGTAAAGAAAAAAATATTATTAAGAACACAAAAGTGTATAGACGATTTGAAGTTTTAAATTTGTTCATCTACTTATATGGGTGACTGTACCTATCAAACGTCGTGAGAGTAGTACATTTTGCTGAGTTCATAGTGTACTTTTAAAAATGTTATATCTTCTATTTGTTTTGGTTGATAAGAATGATAGTGGAGATACACTGCCTTGTGGATTTAAATGATAAGCTTGTAGACTAAAGAATCTTATCGCATTGTTTCCGCATGAGGTGCCTCCACTGAATTGCGAATCTTATTACTTACTTTATTTCTGGCTACAATTGCATGAGACTGATTAGATTGTATTATGACGGGCCGAAATGACTGTATATCATTTCCGTATTTACATCCTCTGCATTTTGACCTAGCTTTTTAGATACATAAATATGAATAAATTCGCAGCCATGGTAACGTTTATCGCGAAACATTGCAGCATAGCCTTGAACTGAAGAATACTAAATTACCGTGACTATTTTATCGATTTATGTACTAAACTAGCGTGGTTTTGCCTGTTACTGTAAAGGCCGTATTTTATGCTGTCAGTGTTTTGCGATTATAATACTGCAGTTAACTCTAGTGCAGTAAGTTATTGTTACTTGTTCATTATATTCGAAATTAGGCTATTATCATAATAATTTTGAGTACCCTGTTTATGGAATTGCTTTGCATTATCCTTGTAGAATAGCATAGGTGTGTTTGTTTCTTTATGAATAGTTGATTGTATTAGTAACTTTTCAATTATTTCTTTGAGTGCATTATAAGTACCCTAGTAAGATTGTAGATTCTGTAATTTGGCTGATAATTTTTACTCATCGGCTGTTGCTTTAACATGAATCCTTATACTTTCGGGTAAGTTCCTGGTAAGTTTCCGTGAAGCGGGAAGCCCTCGGAGTGCGACGTGTCCGCCGGCCAGCGCACGCCCTCACATGCACTTTGATCCGAAATGAGGACAGTGACGTCGCGGCGACGTATCCGACGTATCAATAGCACGGACGCATGCGTAACTCTTTGCCGCTGTGTGGGTAACTGTCTGGCGGCAAACGGAACACGCGGCCGCTGCGTGCTCCTATGGCCGTCTCGCTTCGACCTTATATCGGCATCCTCTTCCCCTGTCAGCACTACGGCCGGGGAGCGTTTGTTCAAGTTTAAAATACCTTGATCGTGAGCGCTCACCCTCAGTGGTGTTCAAGCTGCGCTCCAGTACGGTTAACTAGCCTTGCATCGTGACAAGTTCGCCGTAACTGTTGTGATTTTTATTGTATTATAGCTCTGTGGAGTCCAGTCGAGAGGAACCTTGAGATCTGTGCCAGCCACAACTGTTTTCAAATTTTACCATATCTTCGAGGTGAGTTAGTAAACGAATGCGATTAAAATATAATGAAATGAAATTTAAAAAAAATCAAGATATGAATATTATATTATGGAATATTCTAGTTAAAGTAACGGAATAGTGGGATACAGCAAATGGCCGACGTGTAACTGCATCGTAAGCGCTTTCTCTCTCGATAGTTTAGTCGTCGGCTCCATCGGGTCACAAATCTACGGCGTTCTAAATCTAATCACTTTCTATAGTAAAATCGAATGTTGTATTTGATCAAATTTGTTCGTACGGGGTTGATTATAATTTTCATATTTGAGGGTTTATTAAAATCAAAAGAGGGGTTTCCCTTTTTAATTTAATGTAAAGAATATAATAAAATTCCATTTCATTTTGATTTGTCCGTTTTTTGTATACGTAGAAATAAAATATTTTCTTATTTTACGAATTTAGGACAAGTTTTTGTTCGACACCAAGCTTTGGGAAAAAATTTGGTACCTGCTCGTTTAAACCAGGAATGTCGGGAGTTTGGACAATGGGGAGACTTTTTAACAAAAAAGTTGACAAGACAGAAAGGTTCACTGCACTTTAGAAATAAAAGGAAACTGTTACTGTTTGGGAACAATACTTATTATACCATGGTTATATCAATAAAGTACTTAACACTTAGCAGAAAAAAAATATATAAATGGAAATTTCCTTTACAATTTTGTATTCAATAAGCCTAGATGTCCTCTAAAATGCACGAACATTTCAGCTGTACAAATATCGATGTTAACGTTGCGATGAAGGTCTCTCAGCTAGGCGCCGACAAATTTAAATAAATTTGTAATCGAACTTAGCGTTGGGCAAAGGATGTCGATAAAAAGTTTTGGTGAGTCGAAATAAACTGGAGGGAAACCCGCACGTGCTTTTATGCATATTACACAATGATTAGTAATGAAATAGGCGTGCAGCGTGATAAAACAGCAATGAATAATATAACGGGGAAACCGAGTACATATTTTTAATGCAAGTCTTACCTAAAGATATTTTGCCGTAACTTATTTTCCTTTTAGACTTTATGTTTGTGTTTTGTATTTTTAATAGGAATATTTTGTTTCTCTCACTGCAATTACAGTGTGCAGGTACTTTGTCATAATCTGAAACTTATATTGGTAAATTTTGGATTGTCAAATGTTCAATGAAATCACAATTCTGAGATTTATAATTTTCTGTATCTTAAAATTATTATATAACGTGTGCCTATCCTAACAAATTTATGTGAACTTGGCATCTTTTTATAAATTCAATATTGCCGGAACAAATAAAGGCTTCCTTATTAGAGGCCGGGGTCCCTTCACGACCTAACAGAAGACCTTTAATCAATTCCGCCTTTTATTTTTTACAAAGTAGATATAATGTTTTAAATGCATACTCAATAGAAAGTAACAGTTAACCTGTGGCATTTCATTCCATGCGTTAGGTATTCGATATTCTACAAACTCTACCGTTTGGTAATTGTTATGAAATCTATTGAGCAATTTATTTGAGAAATTTATTGTTAAGTACAAATTTTTTATTCTAACCAGTAATCAAAGAAATATAAATAAATAATAAATACCTAATAACACGCGGCTGAATTCGCGGAAAAGTTAGCGTGTAGTTATTGCACACGTCTATACTGATTAACTGTTATAGATACATTGACTTATACAAAGTTACCTTTATCAACTAATTTGTGACATTCTTTGATATATGACAATATATTAAAACTGTCGTTCTTTCCACCAGATAAAGAAACCTAACTAAGATGCTCGCTAGCCCAGCCATGGAAATGCAAGCCGAGGAAACTCCCCTGGCCCTACAGAGGCTGTGGAACCTGACGCGTGCTCGCCTTGCAGGAACTTCCACTGCCCTTGGAGGGGAAGTAGCTCTGGTCGAGACCTTGCCTTCAGCCCAGGTAAATATGCCACTAGAAACTATTTCACGAATTTGTTATATATGGAATATGTTCGATTAATAAAGAAATATTTTATGGTCAAAAATTTTGAATTGATTTATATTTAATTATTTAGTTGCTCGTAATGCCCATTTGTTATGGGTGCAAGTAGATATTTTTTTATATATTAAGTGTAGTGCTCTAGCTGTTTACAGATTCAATTTAAATTCATAATATAATGATTAATATATACAAATACCTAACGAATTTACAGCTCACAGAATTTGTGACAAAATTTACGAAATACCTATATTTATTTTATACGCGAGGTTCACTAATAAAAAAATAATACCTACTGCGAAGTAGGTCAAGTAACAGTCAAGTAAAATAACGATATTATAACTTGAATTAAAGTAGGAAAATTATTTCAAATACTGTAAACAAAATAAAAGGAAAATATATATATTAATATCACAGGAAAAATTATAATTTATTATGGCATAAATGTAAATGATCAAAAATGTGACTTTATTTGTAACAATTCATGAATGTATATATTTTTTTATGCAATTGATATAAAATTTATACAATTACTTGAAAGGAAATATATTTTTATATTTGACTATAGATGTCACACTGCTGGGTCAGAGTTTCTCCTTCCTCAATATCTGATGATTTCATAAAAAAATACAAAAAATATTTTTAAAAGATTTACTAGGTATGAACGAAAATCAAAATTCAGAAAAATATTAAAATACTACTCCTGATAATTATTATTTTATAACCTATAAACATAAAATTTACATAATTTGAAGGCTATTCTCCTAGTTACTAGAAACGGTCTATTTAATTTTCATAAACGTGTGAACATTTTTGAGTTATTATACTGAATTTAATTTTACAAACGATTATTCATCCAAGAGTATCTTGAATTTTAATTTATAACATAGATATTATGCATATTTATTTCCGTTTTTTACAAGGCCATCAACTTTACCTATCGTACATCTCTAATCATCTATTAAATGTAGCTTTACTTTATTATTCTGCACAACTTTCGTTCACACATAGGTTTTCACGTTGCAATTACTAAATGTATACAACATTTTATAAACTAATTAGAATAGTAGAGCGCTATGGCGTTGTATATTTCGGAGCAGGCTTAATTTTATAGCTTTCAATATAAGTACAAGATTCATCGTATATTGTTTACCATTGCTGTTTCAGATTTAGGCCGATTCTTATAGTCCTTTGTATACGTGATCAATGAAAATTACTCACTCCATTTATTCATAATTATATAGCGACGTTAAATATATTCATGCCTATCATTGAACAAATATATTTATATAAAATAACTTATGTTACGAACTAAAAATAAATGTTCTAACATACAAGTCCAGTAGACTAGTGAGTCAAGGGCTGGTGTGTGTATCTGACCTCCTTTCCTTATCACTATTGTAAATTTTCTTTTAAATCTCATGCGATAAAATGTATCTCGCAAGATCTTCAATGGAGTAAATGGAATGATTTTTTACAGGAATTAGAAGTCGCTCCAAAGCCATTCCCTGTACCAAGCGACTACGAGAGTGATGGCGAGGAAGCATTCCCGGACGCCGATGTTCAAGTAAGTCCAAATTTTATGTTCTATAACTTTTTTGTACATTTTAATTTCATACAATTTAACTCCGCAATCGGCACCGCTACGATAAGTATGACGACAGAAAATGTTACTCCAAATACGAAAATATTGTCAGGGAATGACGCAATAGTAAGTAAGAAGGCCTTGTTTAAATATTTAACTATCAGCACTGTTTGTGGGAACGGATACGACGGCTCTACAATCGTGATCGATATTAAACTTTGCCCTACGACAACGCCGTCCTTGGAGACGTGGTATTGAATTGTTTACGAGTAATTAATTGATGAAACTGCGCCTATATTTGCTATATATCTGATATAACGGTGTCACTCCCTCGACATTAAGTTATCAATTTACGTCAATCCTGACCCCCTGCAGCGTCACGTCTAGACTTAAAACAAATAACACACAATGTTTACATTATCGTTTTTTTTTTTCAAGATCGTAAACATAACAAAAATCGTGCCAATTCTATAATTAGCATTTGTATAAAGATTTTTTCTTTGTGATGATAAAAAACAGAAGTTTACAGAACTATCGATTATAATATTGGATCTAGTAAACACGAAATTTATGGTAGCTACTAAAATGCTGAAATTAAAATTTTATGCACAATTTATTTTTGGAACAATCAAATACTTACCTATTCAATGATTGTTTTCTTATTGTGCATTAGATACGCTTCACTATTCCTCATTTTAAGGTCGATCACACAAAGTCGTAAGGTTTCATGTGATTGAATCTGAGAGGTCACAGCCTCGACGGATGAAATCAATCATGCTCTCATTTCGTTCGTGAATTTGTTCCGAATTCCCTAAATCGTGTAGGCCGATCGGAATTTGAGAAAAGTTGTGCGAAGCGACCGAAATAGTTTGAAGGATACCGTATAAATAGCTCGCGATCAATCTCCCGGGTGGACTTTGTACCTCGTTCCGAGTCGAAACAACAAATCAGCGTTTCTTTAATGCAATGTGCGCAGGCGACTATTTACAACTCAATATATTTTTATGGCGCAGAGAACGTAATGAATTGGTATATATTAGTTTAGATTGATACCCAATGCCGAATTTATTGTAGTTTAAAGAAGCGCATGATAAAATTCCTTGAACGTTGATGCTTGTGCCAATTTTATATTTTTCTTTAATTAATATGAGAATAGGCAATAGTAAAAATATGTATATAAAATGTTTTTTGTATAACCTAGGTTTCACTTTGCTTTAAGATCTTTAATATCTCAAAATGTGAATATCTTCAAATAAATCAAAGTTATTTTGTGGTTTTAAATAATATACTTAATCTTTCCGAGGCTAATTTCTATAACATTTTACATATTTGGAATATTTACAAATCATCATCTTGTTTACGATTTCGAAAGTCCAATTATATCTGTTCCTACGTCATTAAGGGTGTAATACACTGTAATACTTTCTTGGCAATAGTATTCATTATCACGTGGTGGTGGATATAGGATGCCAAGAAAAGAACAAAACATACATTTTTCATAGCTTCCTTTATTCTAATTGGCACTGTCTAGGAGCACGGTCATTGTGCTCATTAAATCAAGAACAAAAAAAGTATTATAACATAAATTCGGTAAAAATGTTAGCTATGAAGGCAATCAGTGAAGGACTGGAGTTCAACGATATTGATGAGTTATTGATTTGTAGTGATGATGAATTGGTGCGTGAAATAACCAAGAAAATACGAATACGTGAACTCGATTTTAAGTAGCGAATTTTTCGTAGGAGCAACCCGACATCCCGTGCAAGAGTTACTGGACGGGAAGCGGTTTTGAAAAAGAGGTTTTACTAGATGCCAGCACTCTCGGGGACGTGCCTGCGGTTTACAAAGTGCCGCAACCTGCGCCGCACCAAATGCCAGTTATCGGAGTCTACATTGATCCACGAGTCAGAACCGGATTCAGATACAAAGTTAGGCCGATGCAGGTGAGACGAGTAATTTAATTTCATGTTTTAAATAAACGCACTACCATACTGTGTGAGAAATCGTCAGATACAAACAAAAGTCATGTTTGTACTCTGGAATTGCGTTCAGAGAGTATAACCATTTACTTTTCGTCTTCATTGACGCTGTAAGCTTTACGAAAATCATGACGATCCCTCACCGCGTAACTTTGAATGTTCGCTTAACCATCGACATATATTATGCAAATTGTTTGGAATCGCTTTCGTTTCATTTATGTGGAGCTTACCCACTTTGAAACAGCAGAAAAACTTCGAAGATCCATATAAAAATCGGGCAAAATTCTAATCTACTGGACTACGAAAAAAACGATTACGCTAAAAAAAGATGATCACACATGTTTTGAGTTTGATATTCGACCATACCATTAGCTAACTTTAAACATATCGTGCAAATATTATAAGGAAATAAGATAGTTTATGTGTTCTCAGGTGAAACATTATGGTTGGTTCATTTAATTGTTATTTAAATCTATTTCGCTAGATATTGCTATTATCGCGTTATAATATTGATGAAATAAGAGAATCGATTGTGGTTATATTAGAACATTTTTGCAAGCTTTATCCTTTTCAGAATCAAGAGGATGGTGAGTTTCTGCATCTTACGAAAATGTTCATGGACTAAGCGAAAATTCTTGAAATATGTTACTTTTTTATAATTGGTTATTCATTTTATTTAAAAGTATTAAAAAAAGAAAAAAATAAGGATCTTCGTGAAGTGCCATATTCCTAACCACACACGATTTAATAATTGTAATATTCAAATATAAATATTAGCTGTTACGAAGTCTGCAAAAAAGCACGATGCGTAAGGTTGTCATGAAATTATACGCTTTTCTAGAATTTTCACAATTGTAAATACAACGACATACATAAACTTTAGAGGAAGTCACCTTTATTTTCATACGAGTGTACAATTTTCATAGCTTATATTTTCGTTAGTTGAATACTGTGTAGATGGTGTATATAATGCAAGAAAATATTGTAAAGGCAATCTTACAGACAAATGTTTAAAGTTGCTAAATATCTGAACTTTAGCTCCCCTGACCTGAGTTCAAAATTCGAATTCAATTCGTGATCATCAGCTAGTCGGTTTCAGTAGCCCAGTTCGTTTGGTCCAATTAGAGCACCGGGTAGTCCTATGAGTAGCGGTGTCCGTTGCTGACATTTCCAGAATGAAAATATCATCAACGATCAACACTGTTAAGTTGCGCGTGTCTTTCGCCTGGTTATGTGCACTAGCCGTTGTAGGCGATGGTATGTGGATCGTCCAGTTTTTCAGACCCCCGCCCAGAGCGGAGTTCACAATACAAACTTCAAGAACCTCGCAGTGACCCGACAGGTCGAAAGTGACATGGCTGGCAGCATGTTGTGTCAACAATAGGTAAACCATAAGTATCATTCATAAGGGCATTACGCCATCTTAATCATGTCATTATATTTGCAAAAGAAAGTTACTTCTTTTGTGATTTTGATATGGTTATTTTTTCATTGACTCAGCAAAGGCTTCATAGTTGATGCAATTTGGGGATCATAATACATATTCATAAAGATTTCATTCATATCTAATATTTTGTCTTACGATTGCGATTACTAAAACGGGTGCTAATTTTCATTAATACTTTCAACATACAGATAAAATATTATAATTTAAATGAAAAAATAATCATAGCAGACCACAAAATGTCAATAATAAAGCAAGTTTATAACGTTTGTTGTAAATTAAAGTATAATTATAGTAGAAATATAAACGAATCCCCTATTAAATATTTTGATGTTAGTAACTGGTGAATAGGAATTGTTGATAGTAGATGTCTTAACGGAGCAGTATGTTATATCATTTTTTATATTTCAGGCCGTGGACGCTCCCCCACTATCAGTGAAGCCGAGGTACTTGTTTGGAGGAAAAGCTTTAACCCTACAGTCGATTGGGCGCGGATTTGCTCGCCGACTCACTTTTGAACCCGTTGGCTCCAAGCTCAATGAAAATGATAATTACTTCTGGACTGACTCCAGGCCTGAAGGTTTTGTGTTTGAGATCGAGGCTGTTTCGATCGGCGATAAATTTACTATCTACGATGCTAACCATGAACCTCAGGGCATTTTGGAAGTAGTTCAGCAGCAGGTAAATATCGCTTTAGAAGTGTTGTTTTGTTGGATTTATAATTTATTTGGAAAATATATAACATTACCTATTTTTATTTATAGAAAAATCAAATTGAGTTGGACCAAAAAGTGCATGAAGATGGTTCTATTGATAAGAAAGTGAAAATCAACACCCTCTGTAAAGTGGAGTGGTACGAAAATGACGGTGCTACGAAACTGATGCCTGTCACCGGTGTAGCTATCTTGAAGAAAGGAAGAGGCAATGCCGCTGTCACACGCGTTATTAATGTGGCCATCGGCATCAAGCAACTGAAGAAGGGCTATGAACTGAAGCCCGGCATCCAGTCCTCTTCTAGAAGAATCACTGTCAACGGCGGTGACATTAAAGACATTCCATGCCAATATTGTATTGTTGGACTTGAGAAATATGAACTGCCTGCTATTGGTGAGTGTTCATTGCGTAATTGATATCACAAAATTATGCGATAAATTTATATTTCGAACATTAATGGTTCTGTTTGTTTATAGGCACTTATGTTGACCCTCGCATCATCCCTGGTTTCCACTACCGTGTGCGTCCAGCAGGCAGCCGTCGCCATCTCTTCGAGGGACGCAGCTTGCTGTTGCAATCTATCGGAATGGGCTACGGAAAACGTATTACGTTCAAACCCGACACGTTGAATGCCCCAGAAAACTATTTCTGGTCCGACTCGCATCCCGAGGGCATTGGCATGGAACCACGCGCAATACAACCAGGAATGAAATTCACAATCACAGGAAACGGAGTAAGTATTCAACTATCGTACGTTTGAATGTACCCCTTTAATATATTATGGCGCCATGAACTGGCATTCAGCCAGATTGTACAACGCGGGTTTCAATACTCAAATAGTTATTTTTCGATGATTTGTTTTTATATTTTTATTCATGTATGTCAATTTTGGCAGAAGGACAATTTCTAATTGCATTTACATTGGACATTAGCCAAGGAAATATAATTTCACCTTGGCAATATATTCGGTATGTATGTTTATTTATATGAAACATTTTTGTTACAGGGCTTGTTAGGCGAAGCGAGCGTGTTTAGAGCTGATTTGCCGCAAGTTGAAGAGAAGACTGAGTATGTAGAAGTTCCAGGGAAGCGTGGAAAGGCCGTAGAGAAGTACATTCACGTTGACGTCACTTGCCACGTGAAGTTAGCAACTACTGGCGGCGGTTCGGCTGACCTGGAAGTGCATCTGATGAAGGTGTCGGGAGTGGCCGTGGTGCGCAAGGAGCCGGGACAAGCCGAAGCTAAGTTGATGAAGGTGTTCAACGTGGGCTTGGACTCGCAGCTCAACCTGCTGTTCGCCCACTCACAGACCGAGCTGACTTTCCATCCCCTGCCTTAAGTTATGTCCGGCTCGAATGGTATTGCAATACATGTGATAGCGCTCGCTTCACTGAGTATTGTAACGCCAAATAAACACTTACCTGGCGCGACATAGGCTCCGTCAAATGCCAATTGATTGGTCACGAGTTTGCAACCGGAAGTCGGTCAGATCTAGCTGGACCGATGCAGTTGGCAGTTCGATTGCGAACTCCTCTCAGCTTCGCGCTGAACGCTTTCTAAGCGCTGTTCTTACGAGCTGTTGCCATCTGAGCTCGTTTTGCTGTATCAAGGACACGAACATTTGGAAGATTATAGTTACACAGTAATTTATTTTGTTAAAAGCTTGTATTTCATGAATACATCCATTTGGGGGTTAGGTTTAAAACCGTAGATACTTCCGTACTTGATCTTATATTTTAAGAATTATCAGTATTTTAAATGGAAACTCTCGTAAGTTGTGACATCAATAAATGCAATGTGTAAATATTCTTTTCATTGAATATCCTGGAGAGAGTAGTAAAAGACTAGAATCCATGTCACATTGAAGATTAATTATATTAAAACTGACTATTATATTATCTTCGCATTTTCATTTTAAGTATGCTATTTTTACCAATAAAGATAAATAAATTGAGCCTGCGTTTTTTTTATAATTCCTTACCTTATAATGCTAATACCCATCAAAACAACGTATTTTGTTTTTAGTTACATAAAAAGAGCTGTTGGAGCATGTTTTATATCCCTCTTCCTGAGACAATACATTATATATTAGTTGTAATACAATTAGTAGTTTTGAAAAAATACACAAAATATAAGTTTTGTTCGCGGCGCCGCCGGTGCATCATTCTGCGGTAAAATGTAGGCTATATTTTATTACATAATTCGATCTATGTAATAGCTAGGTATATATGTTTCACACATAAATTCATCCAAATCCATTCATCGGTTTTCGTAATATAAAGTAACTTCTTAAAAAAATCTTTATAAAGGTTCATTATTCGCAGTTCAGGTAATTTTTTGTCAGTTATCACGAACTGAATCATCGTTAACCGTGATTTTCAAAATCGATATGGTGTAGTATCATACGCATACGGCTGATTTGAAGGATTGTGATTTTATGTGGACATTAGTTCAGTTAGGTACAAGTATATTAGCATATTCAAGGAATGCAGAAATAAAAATAATAAATAGTACTTACCTTCTTTAATTAAAAAAAATATAATTTCTTTTGGTTTTGTTTTTTGCTTACCATATCTTAATACTTATAATTTATAGTACATACATATATAGTAAAAAAAATTCATATTACGATTCTTGTGACAGTTTTGCACTTGTAAGGGATATGAAAATTTATTATTTTGCAATTAAATAAATTAACAGCTTTGATTCTTATATTATACACTGTACCTACATTATAATATATTTGTGCTATTTTGAAATGAACTACACTAGTATTTTTTGCCTGTTCCTCTCTGATGAAAGCTGGATTACGAACTGATAGAGTAAACATTTTGCTGAATCTAAACAGTATTTAACATTTTATGGATTCATATACTTAAATAATTTAATTTAACTTTAATAAATAATGTTCCAATCAGGTACTTAGGTACTTATGTAACGCTTGAAAGTGATAACATATTACATAATATTAATATTACGGTACTGTTCTTACTTAACAAGTTTTTAGACTAAATTTGCGCCTATGGTCTTGATAGTAGAAAGTGGTTTGAAGTAAAGAAGGTTAGCTCGCTGTCGTATAGCCGCTTACACTGCATGTAGGTATGTGCAAGTTATTACACCAACGTATGTATATAGTCTTAAATGTTATTTAGATATATTGTCTAAATTTGGCATTGCAACAACACACACTAGAATTCTTTAGCTTTCTGTTTTTACAAATAAAAGAAAGTGTTACTAGTTATATCTTTATGTATCAATTTGCTTACGCGCAGTTTCCTTACAGTTTAATTGATTGTTTGTTATATAGTAAGTATGATACTGTATCATTATTTACTAGGTGTTCACATTCATATTAGTTATATCGTTGCATTGATTCTTAATTAAGCAGTAAAATAGCAGTTAGAAGCTAAAAAAATGTAGCGCTATCTTGTAGAGCTCCTTGATATTATTATTAATTATGCTCTACCATTTACTAAACTTTGATAACAATAGATGGCGTTGTTCTGTTCTGACTGTTCTCTTATTTAGTTTCCTTATCATGAAATATTGCGTGCCGGTAGATGTCACTATATACAATTCACTCGTTCCATAAGATTTTATGAGTTCAGTCGCCTCTACCACGAGCACCGGCGCTCTACCGTGTGTAGGACGACTGACGAGTCGTGACTGTGTACTAGCAAAGATACGAGTAAAGTTTAGCGGGAATACTCAGCCGGCGAACGGCAACCGCGCTGGGGGTCCCGTTGTCACAGGCTGGCGGCACGAACTATTTACTACGAATATCGCGATGTGCCAAATTATAACTGGGAGACAGTGAATTTGTGCGATAACCCGATACGTTCTACGACAACATTGCGAACTGTGTACGCGATGGCTGCGAAATTTAGGTGTAGTTGTGTGTTATTTTTGTGTATTTTGTACAGTGTCACCGGTTTCAATCTGGAACCGAGGATCCCTGTGATAAAGTTCGGAAAGAGCGGCTCATACTTTGGATTCTCTGTTGCTGAACATTTGACGATCGCAAATGGAACAAAGACGAGTTGGTAAGTAGTTTTATGTTGTTAATGAAACTTATCTAAGTAATAAGATGTAGTGATGTCATATGTGAAGGTCGCGGCGTTCCATGTGCTCTGTATCGCACCGCCGATCAAACTTCTGTGAATGTAATCATAGAATATGTGTTCGCACTTCATATCGGAATTATCAGAATTTCTTATCAACGGTTTACGGAGCTATTGTAATTTATAATATCCACTTACTTTATACAACCACTTAATTTTGTAATTGATAAAAAAATTCAGTCAAGATTACGTATTTCAAATGTGTTTTCATGAAACAAATATTAAATTTCAATTTAAGGATTTATTATTATTTAGGTATTTTGTGTAAGATATCTTCCTGTGTCAGTACACAGGCGAATGCGTATAAAAACTTAATTATTGCGGCGGCTAATTAAACCGAGGAGGTGCTCCATAAAATGTTAATGAAGATAAACGAAGTAAACAGTACATTTTTTGTATTTAAATCACAAGAATGTATTATTTTTTCTGTTTCCTTTAATTAATTATCTAATAAGGTAATTGGGTGCATTTTAAGAGTCCAGAATGATGCATAAACTTTATTTATATTTCAATGAATTATGCAGTAACAATTGTTTTATAAGACATTAATGAAGATAAACGAAGTAAACAGTACATTTTTTGTATTTAAATCACAAGAATCTATTCTTTTTTTGTTTCCTTTAATTAATAATTATCTAATTATGTAATTAGGTGCATTTTAAAAGTTCAGATCGATGCATAAACTTTATCCACATTTCAATGAATAATGCAGTAACAATTGTTTTATCAGATATAGCACTATGAAATTATTATAATCATTATATTATCTTTGTGTCGAATTATTATCAGAAAAATAAATATTCATGATACTTAATTGACTACATAAAAATGTAATTTGCTGTATGTAGAGTACAATTTCGGGTATTAAAGTTGATAATAAATCTCGAGTTTAAAAAAAATTGCATAACAATTATATTATTTAACTTATTAAAAGAAATTAACTACAAACCATTATGTAGAGCTGCTGCATACATTGAACAATTGACAATTTTAATTGAAGTCCGATAAAAATAAATACGAATAGAGAATGTAGTGAATCGAGTGTAGTCGGCGCCAGTAATTGACCTAGTGCCGATGAGTTATTTCAAGCTATCTCATTGTTTTATATCTATTGTCTGTCAACGTGAGTGACACTTAAAATAATAACGTCTTCGGATTCTCGATAACAGCGTAATGTACCTACTATGAGGTACAGATTTCATAAACATTTTTAAATCTTACACTTTATTCATTATTTCCTTCATTAACCTATGGCTTATATGTGAAGGTAACGGAGTTTCTCGGTTTAAATACTAGTCGGGATACTCTTCAGAGCGGGTTGTAGAAATGGAAATAAATTTGCAACACACTCCGAGAAGTATGTTACACTAAACGTATATTGGAGTAAGATAAGGCTAGAGTGTGTGTTGTCAATTTTTTTAAGGTGTTATTTAGATGCATAATATATGCGTTTATATTAAGTAGCTATGTGTAAACATCCACGCGTATAGCTTCACTGTAATTGCAAGCGCTATATAGAGTAGTTTGTTATGATCTTATCAAGTTGTCATAGTCGGCTAATTAGTTGTTAATGTTTCTATACCTTCATGTTACGTATAGAATATTCCATAACATTATTTTGTTACTCTTGTAACATTTTAT
Organism: Manduca sexta; assembly: GCF_014839805.1. NCBI lineage: Eukaryota > Metazoa > Arthropoda > Insecta > Lepidoptera > Sphingidae > Manduca > Manduca sexta. Next base: position 8,425,929 of record NC_051128.1, read on the forward strand.
AATACTACCAGACTAAGTGTATTTGATATCTATGTACTATGCTGATTCAGTGTTTATCAACTGTTTGCGTGTACATTTAATTTTCGCGGAATTCTTGTAAAATAACTTAAAATGAGTCAGCGTTGTTAACATTTTTAGCGTGACTTTTCCAATGTAACAGTAAACTGGAAGCAATCCAACGCCCCCGATGGGTGGCACGAAATATCCTCGACCCACTCCCACTATGTCTTTATCAATGCTTTTGAGTTCGCAAAATAGTTTGAGGTTAATGTCCTTTAGTTTGCGGAATAAGGTACATTTTGGCACGTAAAATTTATTACAGTTACTTGGCAATTTTGCCAACAAGTATTATATGTCTGAAGAATAATCTATTGGCTTGTTTGGATATTCACTAAAGTTTCAGACAATCTCGGCCCTCTTCCTTAATTTATTAACGCTGGTGTTTTTTACATCACGTAATAGTTACCTCATCTTATCTTGTGTGTGTTGGCAACATTGCATAATGGCGCCAAAACAGCTGAAGCCATTTGGCTCGTGACACCGGCGCGTTATTGTTATTTTTCGTAGACAATTTATATAGTGTGAAAAATAATAAATATCTATACTTTTCAACTTTATTCCAATGGTATATAGTAAATAAATAAGAAATAAGCAAATCTATGTATGAATTACCTCCGGTATGTACCACTGATTTATCTGGTGTCTGTCGATTAATTGTTTCATTGTTGTTTTGTTATGTGTGACCTTAAAATTGTTTTAATACACAACCATCGCTCCTACATACACTACATACACATCACAAAGTAAATATTATGTGTGAGAGTTTGCAAATTCCTACGTATGGTTCGATAAGCCGGTGATGCTTACAAAGTAGGACTACAACTCATTTCATCGCCACGGTTGTAATTTGTCCATAGATAGCAATACAGGGTCCAAGATTACGTACGGATTCGACGTAATGTTATCTTAATCTCTGTATTTACCTGATTGACTTCGAATATTATCGACGTCATCTGAAATTTAGAAGCTCATGATGCACTTATAAGTAACAGGTTGGGAATTTATAATGTGTCGTTGATTTATTATAGCCAGAATTTGCCTGAATCTAAATTATTGGTTAATTTATATTATGTACTTTATTTATCTTTAATAGGTTCCATAATTGCGTGATATGTGTTATATGATTCGGACGTGATATAAATTCCTGTTTTGTTGACATAGTTTTGTCGCGTGGAGTCTTTTAAATACGTAGGCTGTTTTGTGTAAATGTAACAGCTATCTACCAAGCCATTTGAAGTTGTAAAGCGCGTTGTGGGTGTGATATACAACTTAAGATCCTCAAATAGAGACATTTTCCCGTAGTTTGACAACACATTGTGACGTGTTTGTATATGACAATAGTTTTTACGGTTTGAGAGCAATCGGTTCAGAATTTATTGTGTTTATTTGAAATAAGTATAGCAGCGAAGTCTAAATGCAAATAGGCGTTATAAATTTTTTCCAGTATCTTGACACTCCATTTTATAATTTTATGGGCTCTTTTTGTTGAATAGAAAAGTTGTGTGAAACGTTTTAGGGCATTGACTATAGCTTTCAATAATCCTATTTCAGTGCACGAGCGTCCCCTTCCGAATGATTCTCTCCAATTATAATGTTCACACGTCAAGCCCAGCGGGACGCCATAGTACTCAACAGTTCCGCGAAGCGAATGCTTTGACGATACACATGCGGGAATATATTTAATAAATATCAACGATCAATTTGTTACAATTTGTATTTGAGTGGTTTATGATACATGCAATTGATTGAACTTTTGAATTCGCTATGTGAATACAATGGGACACAGAGATATGCTTATAAAAATGTCACATAAAATTTAATAATTCATATAAATAATAATAATAATAGAACTCTTTATTGCACAGCCAATAAAATATACAGAAAATCAATCAAATGTATTAAAAAAAATCCTTGTTATTTAAGTGATTTTATTTTAATACATCATATTTATTTGAAGCTCAGGTTGAGATGTTTTTAAACAATCGAATAATAATGCTTCAAATGTCCCCATAACTCTTCAACGCGTGAAACTATGCCCTAATTACTAAAACAGCGCAGTAGTTTACCAAGTTAGCTTGTTTATTTATTACTTTTTATTTATAATCCACCGTAATACTCGTAAAACAGCGGGACGAACGTTAGCTGGCTCAAAATAACATCTCTCGTACAACCGATAGATCTATGTTGTGGAAAAATATGAGTTTTTTAAGTTTTCAAAGTTTTTGCACTTCGGCAAGTTAATTATAATATGGTTATAATTATAACACAAATAATGTAGTTTAGAAATTATTTGGAAAATTGTTTGAGTACATACCTATTTCATTTAATTTTCTGTCTAAAGATTTGTCGACTCTAGTAATTAAGCGTACTTGGTAAGACTTTGTGAAGTGCGTACCATTTTTAAACTCCATACTTTAATCGCATCGAATATTATGTGTAGACTGCACGCCATGATTTAATTTGCAATAAAATGCGATATTGATCTAAATAATTATTAGATTTGTACAAACGTTTCACAATTTCGTGATATTTACGAGTATAATGTTTAAATTACGGTTCGCTCAAACATTTTGCCGATAATTGCTGAATTCAAATTATCGGTTGGACACATCAGATTAATGGTGGTGTATAACCATTGGACCAGGGCAGAACAATCACTAATACCTCTTGATAGGGTTGTCGGATGCTAGATTTACATAAACCGATTATAAGGTAAAAATGACTAACGTTTTCTATCACAAAAAGTGTAGATTTCTGAACAAGATTGGCCTATTTCCATTTACTAAATATAATTTAAGCAATATCTGTTTGCGAGGTGCAGCATTTATGAGTATGACAATTAAGGCTGATGCGGGAGCGACAGAGACTATCACAAAATTGACATATGAAACGGTTACTTGGTAATGTTGGATTAAGTGCATCATCTATACATATTGGTAGATAATAGGTATATCTTTTAGTTTTATTTTACACTTTGTTACTTTTATAGAGCTGGCAACCCTGCTAGTGGTCAGTAGAGGTCATTTTGCGAATATACTTGCTCTTACAATCGCAGAGCAAATCGGCTGCTATTGTTTATACCTGATTACGTCGATCTACATCACGATTTCATTTTAGATTAAAGTTTAAACGATGTTAGATACGCGCAGTTTTGCGTTCAATTCTGTATCGTACAATACATATTGTAACCATCTTCATGTATCAAATATTGTAGATTATATTCTAAGATTCAAATGTTTTGTTTATTTAGAATTTTTATGTTAAACGGTTTTTGGTTCTTCGTTTATGCCTGACGGCATCTACACTAATAAATAGAGAGCTTATCAGATTATCCATAATATTATGAAATTCGTAATATGTATGTCATAGTAAACATTTATAATAATGTATAACATATGAATAAATATTAAGGTATATGTGATGTTATTTACTGTTAGCGTTTATTAATGTAATACTTTGTGCTAGTTATTAAATGTGTTTGCAAATGAATTTATACGATATCGCATTCAAAGCTTGATTTACTGTAGCTTAAATAGAGCGCTAAAATGTAACACATTTTTTCAATGCATAAGAACATTTTCTATACGTTCCATACCTTAAAAGCTAACTCGCCAACGCGCTACTTACATAAAAACTTATAATTACATTATTATTTCCATGAGCATATCTAGTACCATTGTTGCATTCTATGGACACTGTGAATCATACATACACAAGCGTGCTATACTACAATAGTAAAATGAATCTAATGGTTGAAGACCGCACGAAGCTGTGTGGTGCACGGTCCGCCCACAGCCGACGCGTGGGCGACGCGGTCTGACGACTACTCAACCAGTCCTCAACGCCAGTGGTACGGCCAAGAGCGATGCTGTAGATCCGGATTTTCCCGGACATTTCCGGAATTTCAAAGGGGGAGGAGAAAGATTTTTAATATTTTTGAATTTAAGTTCTAAATGAAGTGTAAATATCATCAAGCTATTTGAGCGGCAACTTAACATACTTATGCATCATTTCATTCCTACAATTTACAATATTAAAGTATTTATTTTATTATTTTATAAAGCCAATTCACATAATATTATTTAATACTAACTTATAAACTTTACCGTAATTCAAAAATGTCAACCTAAATTTTATTCGGGCCTATTTTATTTTACCTGGTAATCACAATTGATCTAAGCGCATTACATAAAATAATATCATAAAAGTGCATTATAAATAAAATATCATTTTAAATTTAGTATCCATAAATAACGCTTTAATGAAGTTTACTTTTTAACGATCTGGATTATAATCAATAAAATATTTATTCTGCCCATGAGAACTGCGTTTTAACAGGACAGTCGGTTTACAACTCGAATTACATTTCTCAATAACCATACTACGGACTCGCAATGGTACAGTATCCGTATAGGAAGACTGGGGTTTTACTATAAATATAGAGAAATATTGGCCTTCGCAGAACGATTCAATTTAAATAAAAGCTTACTAAAAATGTATTTTTGCTTAGAAGGTATAGATGATGTATATAAACAAAATAATCTATAGGTATGACCATTTAAATTTCACAATAAAGTATCGAGTGATATTGATGATTTAAGTTCTATTATTTAATGGCAAGAGAATTACACGTTTCAAACGTGGGAGTCGTAAGGTCAGATTTCAAATTGCATGTCTGGCAATCATGCTATTGGGAAACCTAATTTAGGGCCAGCATGTCTATTATGTGATTGTTAACGATGGAACATGCGAATAGGTTTATATCTAATGAATTTATTTTAAAATCCAAATGTAATTTTAGGTTACAATATAACAGAAACATTTAATTAAAACTTTTCAATTGCATAATTTCATATGAAATTTTCCAAGTTTTTAATTTGATGGCATTTTAATCTTCGTATATTATTTAATAGAAAATTATAACCATTTATCAAAAGTGGTAGGATTATTATATCCGAAAAGCGAACCGCTATGGTGGGCTTTACATCATAGTATAGATCGCCATTGTGGCCCATGTATTGATACTAATGTCTCACTTGCTATCATAGCAACGAAGTCACTTTGTCGTATCTGTAATAAAAGGCGTATTAATAATATACTATTTCTTTTTCTAAAACTTTCCCTGCATTTTAGCCGAAACAAGGTTTTTCGTACAACTTGAAAGTCTCTAGTTCCATTTTCTTATTATATAATTGCGCAAATAGCGTTAAATCCACTGTCATTTATTTGTCACGCCTTAATTACCCTTTTTAACGGTAAGTTATAAAGTAAATTCGCTGCTCGCTTAATTAAGGCCAAAAATGGACACTCCGAGTGCTTTTAATATACATTTTTGACATTATCGAGAAAGCCGTGTCCGCGCGAGATATGTTTATTACTCGCGTATACCAAGAAGTATTTGCATGTTGGATTTTCTGAGATAACTCTCATAACTCGGAATAACAGTACATTCGTTTCTACACTTAACAAGACTATCAAATGGTTGCGGAGTTATATGCGAGAGGCTTTACTTATCTCTCGGCAACTTATTCTTAATGTAGTTATGATACATTTTTAAAATCATTATATTTTTCAGTATGGCATCGGTTTTTGAATGGTTATGAAGAGATTTAATCATACATCATAGCGGATGACAACTTTACAGTTTTGGTTAAAAAATACTTTTGCGTTAATGTGCATCAGTTTGGTATAAAGAACTGAGGAGATTGTAATTAAGATACAAACTTGAAACGTGCGCTGTATTGTATCTGTTTATTTTTATTTCATCCAAGTTTGATCACCTTCCGGATCCTAATTATAGTAAGTTAGGAAGCATTATGGATATTACTAACTTTGTTGCTTAAGAATTCTACATAACTACAAAACTGACATTTGCTTCAGCAACTTTCGGCAACTTGTCAGCTTTACAGTAGTGTAGTGTTTCCCAGCATCAAGTTGACTGCATTTGTCCAATGTATTAAGTATATCGTCTAACGTATTATGTATTTTCATTTTTTCTGTTTTATATTTCGTGGTGGTCTGAGCACTTTGACGTTCCATTGACGGCACAAAGTGTCGCTAAAGTCCACCCATGATTGAGACAATTGATATGCAGAATGCGACGCAGTGCCGATACTTCATTGAATCAATCAATCAATGTGTTTATTGCACTATTGGAACAAACATTATACGTAGGGTCAAATGATTCATTTTGATTCATGTTTAAATTGTCGTCAAATGTAAATTACTTGGAATTAATAAACAAATCAATGCACATTGTGCTCTTAATTGTTCAATTATTTAATTTTGTATTATTAATAAATATTGAGCAGTTGGATGATTAATTTTAAATGGCTAATAGGTAATTTTACGTTTATTAGTGAATGGATTTGAAGGTTACTAAAAGTGATTAGGTTCGCAGAAATTAAAGTAATTTAAAAATTATATATAATCAATTTAGCTTCGCCGATTGTAGCAATATGAATCATATATTTTAATTATACATAATATTTTTAATATTTTCATAAAGTTTTCCGCCAACAATAATGGCTATCTGCGAAAATAAATCCCATAGTAACAATATAGGATAACGTCGGACACCAAATGGAGTGTTTGTTAACCGTCTCACAACGTTTGTCGATACGTTATCAGTGTAACCTAATTCGCATACATCTGGCCCTATTCGCTAGATAGTCGTTATGAAAATACGCCCGGCAGAAACTTTATGACAGATGTGAGCTTATTATTTGGATTAGAGTTGTGTTAGTTACAACATTATAATAATTATTATGAATCTACTATACTGCTCAAATAGTGGGCTTACATACTTTAATAAATTAAATTTCGGTCACTAAACATATATTTAGATAAACATATATTTTCTTTCGTCCAAATAAGATAAATAATTTTAGTGCTAGATATTTCCAGTTGTCGTACAATAAAACTCATTTGAACTATAAAAAATCGTTTAATAAAGCAAAAGGGAACTCGAAACTAACGTCGGTCTCGCGTTCCGAACATCGGTCGCCGCTTTATTAGTTTATTTTTTGTGGCAGGTCTTTATGCGGCTGTTTTATTTCTTTTTGTCGAGAGCCTTGTACGGGTTGCAGCCTTCGTTAGCGCGTGCAAGGTCATCGGATTGCTCTCATTGGACACAGCCATTTTTTGTGGCCAGCGCTGAGCAAGTAACCGAAAAAGATTAAACAAAGTTTCGTTGGCAGCCAGTTTTTATCTTAAACACTGTAAAGACGTGCTGCTCTTAAAATGTATAGTATCATCGCCTTTAAATAGTTACATTGTGTAGAATGTACGAGTTTGATGTTAGAGTAAGTTTACTGTGAGACGAATCAATTAACTTCGTTAATAATAAAATTGTCATTGATTCTTAATTCAAAGATCAAGTGAAAACATACTTACGTCGTGGAACACATTCATACTTTTAACACACGGTTAACAAATATAGTCGGTTTTTGTATATAAAAGTTAATTGTGAAAATTTCGTGAATATCCATAGCCAATCCCAGCAAATGTCGATGATTAAATAACAGAAGTGATCACGGACGCGGCGCCGGCCGGGCCGGGCCCAATTTACCTGTTATCGTGTAGTTAAATAAGCGATAATCCTTGATATCACGTTCGGGCTCTTCAAGGTGATTCACGTACGTGAACAACACATTTCATGGGCTCATTTCTAGCTAAAGACCATTTGCGGTAATTGATGAACTTTATATATGTTAATTAAGGCAGGAAATGGTCGTGGAGTTTACTAACTGTTGTTAATACACATTTATTATGTTTGCCTACGTGAATATACTACGAATTATATTTTTGGTATTGATACGTAATAATAAAATATTAATTTACCTGCCAGTATTATCTAAATACCGCCTCCATGCGCAATTAATACAGATTGGCATAAAATTGCGTCAGTCACAGATGCAAAAAGACACGCATGTGATAAATGTTCGCTCATCACCACTTATTCATACAACGGCGTCCACTGCAAAGTTCCATTTAAAAAGCGATTTAGCGAGTCGAGCCCGACACGACATAATATTTTCTCCTCAAATGAGCTAAGTTCCCATGCTATTGTCGACAACCCGCCTTTTAAGGAATTCGTCGTGTACAGGCGGATCTTAAAACAGATATCGTAGTTAATCTTTTACAAATACTATTTTAATTAGAGATTTTTTAACTATTTTCGGATATCAAGTGATTGTAAGAATGATTATTGTAAATATTATTTTACGATATTTTTATATTTGACTTCTCGTGTCAGGAAGTTTATGACATGTCGATTATAATTGCAAAATACACCGATCATTATATTTCTGTGTTACATAAATGTATTTAAATATAACGGTATAAGTATTGTCAGCAAGTTGCTTCTTTTCAAATTCAAATTTGAAGTACACCGAGAGGTGTAACATCTCTCGTCAGACATGTTATTTGGACACACTAGTTATTAGTCACTGCGTGCCACAGTAAAATAATCAACTATTTTATAAAAAAAGAATAAAATATAATAATTGTATTTCTATTTTCATTACTTTTTTATCCTAATATGGCGAAGTAAGAAACGGTCATTCTTAAATAATGATAAAAATGTATTAAAAATAGTAGCCGCCTGTGTACGTCGCTCGTTTCCAGAGGGGCGCGCATTCCTTCTAATTGGACGTCTGCGCTGCCCGTTATGGTGTTGCTCTCCGGCGCGACACTGGCCACTTTCGCTTCACTTTGGTTTGTTTTGCAAAACACCGATAATGCTCCTTTTAAATAATGGCTACATTTTTGTTACTTTACAATGTATTTTCAAGATAAAGACCGGAGATTACTACAAATTATGTAGAGTTGTGAGCAGCATCCGCGCTATTTAACATTTCCAGTTGTTGCGCTTGTTGCAGATCGTATTTCGTGATTTCTACCAAAAGCAGAAAAGGTCTTTACAAATGCAAATATAACTGATTTGAAATTCTCAATAAAATCAAATCGTCGCGTAGGTTTGCTATTGAGAACAGTGTTGTAATAGTTAAGTTCCCCAATCACAAATAGTTCAAGGTTGATAAGTGTAAAGTCATTGACTTTGTTATCGTTACACTTAAAATAAAATTGATTATTTGTTGATAAAAATAAGAAAAATAAGATAAATAGAGAATAAAGAAATTTTATACGTTACTTTGCTTTCTGACAAAAATCATTTCTCTTTTTTTTATTACTGACATTTATCAAAGTTTGTGAACAATGCCTCCATGTTAACGCTATGTATGTATGTACAAGAGATAAATAATGCCTGTAAGTAAAAGCCGCTCGTATAGATGATCTGGTAACATCCAGTTCTCGCACAAAGGCCTATACATATCGAATCAGCTCGATTTACACTTAATTAGGCGCGCTTCTCTTACAAATAGTCCGGCTTTTGTTACAAACATACAGTACTACAACTTTGTATATTAAAATAGTTATGTAATAACGAATAATATTTTTTAAATATAAATTGTTTCACTAGGCTTTTGTTCACTGTTTTGGCCTGAGTGTAGATATTCTTCAATACGCATTCTATAATTTTTTATGGCGACTACCGGAAACAAAGATTTCCTTCATTACGATATTTTCCTTTATGAACATATATAAGGTTTAAAATACCTTTATATTAGAGCGATATAATTAAACACATATAACCACTATACATTGAATACATAATACAAACTATTTTCAATATATTTTGAAATAAATCACGTATACTGTTTAAGCATGAACTGTGCGGTGGCTTTGTGCTCCCTTGTTATGGTAAATACTTGCCCTAAGGGCACGAGCTCATGTGTTCATGCAGTTACAACCGTCGTTATACTCAATGGGATTACTGTTGCCGCACGCCTATTAGGAAACCACTTGTTACTTGTCATAGTAATCTGGTAGGTGTAATTTAAAGTGCATTGAGTTAGAAATGTGAAGTACATTTTCCCAGGTTTTAGGTTTAATAGTAGCTGTCAGCGGCGAAAGGTCCATAGAACTCAAATCTTGTCTGCTTGCCTTGATGTAGAGTTTATATAGAGTCTCATTATCACTAGAACGATTTGCAAACCGCATTCATGCATATTAGTACCTATATGTTGTGTCGGGTTCCCTTTTGGAAAATTTCAACGCCACTGGTAGCTGTATTACGCGATTGCACTTGACTATAGTGAACGTCATGCCATTTGTGTTAAAGATGTATCATATTCGATGAGGATTGCGTTGTCCCTCAGTGGACATCTCGTAAGATAAATTGCCATAATTCTGGCTACCGTCAATACCTTAAAATTTTTTGTTAGATAGCGACCTGAATCACTGTGCATTTATTTAAATATGATAAACTTGTTAGGTAAAGGCACAATTGGCTAAAGCATACTATAATATTAACATATTCGTATCATTTCAATCATATTATGTATTTTAAAAAATGATTACAAATTGGTATTTAAAGGCGGGCTCTAGCATTTATTATTTACATATATATGTTGATAAAATATTGATTTAATAATCACATTATATAAAAAAATAAAATGTTGACTAGAAATTGGTATTTATAGCATAAAGTTCCGGAATTTAGTAAATCGTGGCCATAATCATTTGAACTTGGATGTATCATTTTTATACGTATGATAATTTGGAAGGTGACGCCATGCAGAAACCGGTCTTCAATAATTTGACGAGCCTTCAACACATCAAACAACCTGCGGAAATAAATTAGAGTGTAAAAACTTGACATAAATAACGTTACTTATTAAAGTCGACGTCCTTGGTAGAGTTGCTTTTGATAATGTTTTGCAAAAGACATGCAAGTTTAACTATAATATCTTGGTTGTATTTATAAAACTGTACCCTCAGCACTAAGTTAAGCGTTAATAATTCCAGTCTAATAATTCCTGTTAAAAGTGTTTTTAACTCTAATTGAAGAAAGTATCCATATAGCTTGTGATGTGTTTCATATTAGGCATATGAGAGCTATTCAAGAAAAAAGCTAACGTTTTGTGACTGATGTTTTGTTTTTGTAAGGATTTCCATATATTTAGGGTTTACACATGGGTGGTGGAGTCATAATTTCTCTCATAATTCATCGTGTTACTAAAATAAGGATATTATTAATTCTCTAGTCGTTTTTTTATAATGTCGCCAAATTGATAATAATACATTGAGGTAGATTGCATGGTGTTTTTGCACATCTTGGTCTTTTGAGATAAAAATCTGAATAATAATCCAAGGATTAAACATCTTACGTACAGTAAGAAGAAACCCATTTATTAATTCAGGACCTGGTTTATTTATTTGCAAATTTAATCCAAACCCTCTCAATCGTTTCGCAGTTAATTTCAGACAAACATCTAAACCCGTAATTATAGAAAGTTATAAATTATCAACTTCTTTAGTTAAGCTGTCCACGATAAAATCTTAAAACAAGTAAACTTTGCGAGGCATGCGCAACAGCAAAATACCTGATCTAAGGATCAAGAAAAACGAGAACCCTGCGGTGTTACTAATTGAAGAGACACACTTTTAAATTCTTTAAGTAACTTGCGCATGACTTCTTGGAAGTCCTATAATGAGCTGCACCTCCATCCGATAAGTGACAATGACAGGTAAAAATATGAGGGTACAAGTGTGAAATTGTCACGTTTGAAGCGACAATTCTTAAACATTGTAGAAATATTAAGTATTTTTAGCAGTGCAGCGGCCATTTCGTTTAAATATATTATTATTTTTAGTACAGTTATAACTTTGCACTGCGTCTTTATGGAAATTCATTTGATTAGGTACTGGTTTCGCTTTCGAGGTTACTGCAATTACCTTTACCTGATTTCCTGTCTTGCTATTTATGTTACAAGCTTAGACAACTTTATCTTATAACATGATGTTAATGTAATGTAGATATTTTTATAAACAATTCATTGTTAGAGTTTTTATGTTGTTGCCTAAAGATAACAAATCTATATTAGTGTATACGCTCTAGTTGTGATAAATAAGGAGAAAATGTTGGACATTAGATATTAGGGTAGATTAGATTAAGTTGTGTTTACATTCATGTCCCAACTTGCGGGAACATAGATATACTTCTCTCTAAATCCAAGAAAGATTTTGACACACACACATACATTCAAGCCTTTGTTAACTAGATATATTTATGGAATAAAATATACGTAAAACAGTAAAAAAATCATCATCATTACCAACATGAGTTGAATCTGATCAAGTAGAATTTATCGCTGCACAGAGTAAACAAAAGATCAACCAAAATAGACAATCACGGGCCAACTTTAGAAAGGTCAAACCCTAATGGATATCGGGACTTTGACGATGATAAGTTGAACCTTAAAAGGTCACTCGATAGACGAGACGTACGTCCAATTACCCATAACGATTGTCGTTAGATGCGGTGCCACCTGTCAGCGACTAATAACTTGTAGAACCGTAGGCTACAAGTGAATTAAAGTGTCTGCGATTACTAGTTTGGATTCTATGATGGCATGATAATAGTTTTTAATAATGATAACCTTTATTGATTTGCCAATAATATCGTTTGAACAAATTTTCATAATCACTATTTCGATAATTTGTTTAATACACAATATATAAATTCTGAAACGCGAAGTTATATTTTACATTTCTCCTGTTTAAAAGCAAAGTTCATAGAAACGAATCACTATTAAAACCAAATGCGAGATCCTAAGCACAGGAGATATCGTGTTAGGGATGAACACGTTACAAAAACATTTCGCATTTCTTAGATTTATTGACTCACTAATACCAATAACGCTCGTGACACCATCAGATGATTCAGCGCTCATTAAAACAGATGAATAAATACCAGATGAATTCCTGTTTCCTGTACCCATGTGATACGTGGCGCGCCCGTGAGGCACTCATATCACTAGAGATATCACTTATCTAATACACGTTGCAGTGATTCAGATTACGTAGCTGTGGAATTATTACGAAGATATTTTTGTCCTTATTTCGTATTTTTTGTAGTCGCCATGGTATTGATCAAATTATAAACAAATATTTTATTTCAAAATGCATGTATTTAGAATATTTTTATACTAAATCAGTTTGGATAAGTTAATCTAGAAAATGTTTCACATGTGACTTATAATACCTCTGAGTGATCAGTAGTAGGTACCTTAATATACAAAAGTATTTTAATTTAATTGAGTTTACCGTTTCAAAATATATTTCTTAGTATCTTAGTATCTATACACTGACTAATCTGAAAGCGTAGAGCAAGCAATTGTATTTTATTTGGAGCAAGATAATTCGCATACCAGTTCGTTGCGCGGTACAACTATCACGTAATCGTGATCAAGAATTTAGAGATATAATATACAAAATAATATTAGCTAACGTATAAATAGATAAATTCATTACATAGACGAACTTTTCAAAATAATATAGCTGAATAAGTTTAGAATATTGAGTTTTTCTAAATTGGATATATACACTATGAACCTTAATCCAAATGATTCACTCAATTCAAAATTCGACATTTGTAGTGTGAGTAGCTTAGTTGTTCTCATTTATTTATCTCTGAGTAAAATATATTAATAAAACTCTACAACAATATTAATTCATACTCAAATTACATTTAATTAAAACCAGAGTCGGCGGTTTCCTTACATCATTGTCTGTCCGTATGCGTGTAATAGCACCGCGACCGCAAGTCAGTCGGGCTCTTGTGCTGTCCGCTAAACACTCGTGTACAGAGCAAACAGCTCGACGCTAGTTAAACTGGTTAATGTATCGGCAACACAGGAGTTGCTTTACGTCAATATTGGTATTTGCTTTTAATTAAGTGCCGTCATCCATTAATTGCATCCAATTTAAGCTAATTGCGTTGCAATATTATAGATTTGGTTGATGGAAACTTGAGTTATGATCTTTTTTCTTGCATTGTTTATTCTAAAATAATATGACGAGGAGAATATGTTGTTTCGTGATGGTAAATCTCATACTTGGCCATAAATAGAAATCATCAATATCACATGTGTATGTGTATCATGTGTAGTCTAATGATTTCAAAATTCTTACGCAAGTAATTGATGAATCAAAAGTATTTGTAGCGACTCGTGTAGTCGTTGTTATATTTGGTTTCGATTTTATTGACTTTCCTATCGAATTGTTTAACACCAAAATGGTTCTTTGACCAATAAATTATATTGTAACTCCGGTATTTTATTATCAAATACCAATAGTATAATATAGACATTTTAAACGATATATCTTATCGTATCTTTAACAGCTGTTCATAAAATAATTTTGCCATTTATTTCGCGTAAATTAAACCATTTAATTTTACTCGCTGCAATCGGCAATACTTTTAGAGTTGACATTATAGCTTGGTCACATTATACAGCTGTACAGTTATACCCCTAACGGTTCTCATCGCGAATTGAACACATGGGTACTAAAGATGATCTTATGGACCGGATTCATTAAGTCCAGCTATAAAAACCTTATTCATTGCTATTTCACATGACATTAGTAATATATTACTTGTAAATCCGCTGTAATAAGTCTATTCAGTTAATTACCTATGCATTAGTAGTAAATAATGAATACTTCGTTTTTATGTGTTGTCGGTATCTTCTCTTATTGCATTCTTTATAATTATAATTTGAGAAAGCAACGATGAGACATACGCAAAGTGCCCGAATAACAAAAAAATTTCAAATTAACATACAAATAACAAACGCATATCATATTCAACAGAAATCCATATTTTCTATTCATCCTTATTAGCGTAAATTTATGTTCATTTGTCTACATAAGTTTAAAGATTAGAGCATCCCGCACAATTTCCTACGTAGCTCGTTTCAATATCCAATAAGCCGCTCCATAACTGACAAATAAAAATAAAACGGTACAAAGCAGTTATACGTTATTCAAAATATAACTGAAAGAAATCAATCAGGCCGTCGAGCGCATCTGATGCGTTCGGGGTCGCCCATTAAATGCAATCCAGAGGGGCTACTAGTTTTTCACTTCCATTGACTGTTCCAGGCCGGTCCGTTAGTCGGCTAGCCGGCTAGTTTTTAACATTTTACCACATTTGTCAGATGTTATGCATTTTACATAACTGTGCTTCTAATGGTTCTAAGTTTTTCCAGTCGGTATCGAGGGCATGTCTATATTGATCACGTCACATGTTGGACGGATAAATGGAGTTACTGCCGATCTACTAACTGTAAGGATAATTTCTATTTGGTTTATCGCTTAATGGACGATAATGTTTATCTCTAATCAGTGGAAGCGCAGACTAACTTTATGAACGGTTAATCTTGTCTGGTTTTCGCAGTATGCATTAACTTTAATGTATTTGATGTGTCAGCTTGACCCGAATCGATAAACAGTAAGTTTATTGCTCTTTAATCATTTTATTTTTGTCAAAATAATGAAGATTACGAAAAATGTGATACTCATTTATACAAAACAGAAGCGAAACAATATGTGACTGGATACGCTCTGAGTTTAGAAATTCAATTTAATAATAGCGGCAACTTGAACGAGTGCGATTAAGTAGAGCAAGATTTACGCATTACAAGCTTCGTGCTCCGACGATAAATCTTTCTATTTTCGTTCTGAAATCTGTTGGTTTTAGTTTTGTTGGTTTAGTATTATAGTATGTGCTCCAAGGTTACGAGTTACGATCACTGGATTATTATGCATCAGAGTGAGTAGTTATTCATAATGATGCGCGCATGATGTCACTTTACGAGCTTCGACTTAATAAAAAGTAATAAAATATAGAAAGAGGAAAAGGTGAACGTTTCATTTTTATATTAAAAAGGCATCAATTTTCCACATTTGGTTAACGGAAATTATAGTATGAGTAATGTTATGTAATATACTTATGAAACGGTAATTACACCAACAATTTTAATAAATGAATCAAAGAGATTCTTTCCGTGCCCATTTTAAATACAGTTATTTTTTTATTAATTGAACAACGAAATTTGTATAATGATTCATCTTCACTGCTTTTGATTCAAGTAAACAAGTTCTAAAAATAACGTATACGAATAATTATTCTTCATTATCAATGCCTTTACATGGTTTTAAAACCTCAGAACAAGCTTTGTTAAGCTCAACGCATCTCATTTAATTGCCAATAATGTTTACGCAATGTTAAATTCCATTTATGTATTTTGATGTTCCAAGCTGAAATAATTAAAGGACAATTCTCGGAAATGCTGGTTGGAGATAAAGATTGATTCATATGGTTTTTGAAATACTAAAATCGCAAATAGTTTCATAATTAATAACATGTTTGTGTCAAATATGACAAATTTAAATGTTAATTGCGTCTGTTTCTATTATTGGAAAATGTTTGATAAAAGCGTATTGTAATTTTGTTGCCGTCGGTGGTTGAACATGGTATATGATGACACCTTTGTTACGAAATAAACAACAAAAAAATTCAATAACTTTATTTGTATTTATTTTTTTGTTATATTATGGTAATGTTGACGGCAGACATACGAGAAATAAAATTATTTATTGTTGTAATACTGCTAAATTGCGGTGATTTAAAAATAGGGACAAAACATTGCAACGGATCTTAGAGTAACTGATATTATTATCTATGTTTTATTTTTTTATAAGTTGTATACCTTTGCAAGACTAGCGGCGTATATTATAGTACGGTAAGGCAGTTTACAATTAATACAAGTACTTTCTCTGCTAATTATAATATGCTTCTTTCAATTTATTTGCAAGAAATCACCATACTTTATCGAGAAACCTTTCCTTAGTATCTACATGAATTGAATGAGATGTATAAAGTGCATCTATATAAATAGACCAATCTCATATCGGAGCGTAATACATCAAAGTATGTTTACATTTTAATAACGAGTTACTTTAAAAATATTAAAGTGTAGTCTTCCGTTCTATTTAAAGTACGAGTGTCGGATGTTTGTCCTAATCTCGTATTTGTGGCTGATTCAGAGTACATTGAACTCTTTTCATGCTACTTGACCGGTATACCTGTTCATCAGGGTTGTTTTATTTATATGCATAAACGTATCTGCATAATACATTTCAATTAACTTGCGTGTCAAGTTGGCGCAAACTACATTTGAATATCGACCTCACGACAGCGCTTCCGCAAAACCTTGCTGAATACTCCATGAATACAGTTTGTATTATCTTGGATAATGTTAGAAATGAGTTAAAGAGTATGCTGGTATAGATTACAATCAAGTAGATTATATGAGAATACAAAAAAAAAGACTTTTAAATGAAATTTTAAATATTTTTTATATACATCTAATTAATAAAGGTTGACCGTTGAGTACAACGTGGAAAAATTGTTAGCTTGACAATTTATTTTGCGGATATTAAATAAACGTTACCTAGTGAAAATACGCCAAATTAATCTGCTAAAGGTTCTTTTTATTAATCTAACTCCTCTACTACGCTTTGTTTTCCTGCAGACTAATTAATTATGTTTGTGTTGTCCTCACTTAATTACAACACATTCATTTCGAATGTGTAAACTATATAAATCACTTTTTTACAGCATCATCCGTCACATCGTCACATATTCTACTCTCTTTCTCTTTAATGATGAATATTATAATGTCATCTCTTTCTTCATTTCATCTTCTGAGGGATGTGAGTAATAATTTATTTTACGGGCGTTTCACTAACATAAATAGTCCAGAGAAAATATAATTTGAGCGTGCATTTCGGGTAGATAGTTAATAGTCACACGAATATTTCTCACGAGGACTGGGAATTCTCACTTTATAAAAAAATATATTTGGTTTTACGCAGCAGCCAGAAACTAAAGGACTATTTTGTCACACTTCTCAATGACACGTTTATCATAAATTTCGTCTTAACAGTATTAGATACTGCTCGTAGATAATTAGAGATAAATTTTGGGATTTCATAAATTTCTATTAATCAACATCATAACATTGTAAAATTGATGTCAGCGTCTATATTTATAAGTAACAATAGAATTTCGAGTATAGTACTTGATTAAAGATTGAACGCAGATACACGAGAGGTGTTGACTGTTGAGACTTGAGATGCAAAGGGCAGGTGTCGTAGTGTCGCATCTTGGCGTAGTGGCAATCTGTCGGTTGCCCTGAGCGGAATTCGCGTGGGTGCCAACCCGTTTGCCGCTCGTGCCGTTTTTCTCTATCAATCTTGTTCCGGAGAAAACGAGTTTGAATAAGTTTGTTGCATTTTACTATAATATTTTAATGTATAAACACTAGTAACTCTCAGTCAATAGTACCTATACATATAATATCTTTAAGGTACTTTTCCGTTTGTTTTGGGACATAGTCTATCAGTTTTGTGCGAAAAACTATTGATGTTACAACTCGATAATTGTTTGGTTAACTAGTAAAGAAAATGATTGGACATGCTTAATTATACTCTCATTATTTATAGATAAAATGGTGAAATAGTGTATAATAAATATGACAGATCAGCGTGTTTTGCTAGAATTATCTTATTATCCGCCCTCTCTCGTCCCACGAGATTGCAAAAACATAGTGTTATTTTAAGATTCGCTTCTGGAGATGCAAATACATTATAATAATAGTCTAGTTATTCTGACTCATGCATATTGAGATGTAGCACTTATACTGAGTTGTCTAGTTGACCTGAAAACAGGCTCTGTTTAATGCTTCTACATGTTTAAAAAGAGCATATTACCCTGTTTATTGTCTTGACAATAAAGATGATTGCCATCATTACTTATTTCATAACATTTAACTTGCAGCTCATTGATGTTTTGTTAGGTTACTGTGATATTTTGATTATATAAAATTTATTAAACTATTTAATATAGACGTCTTTACCTCCGAAGGGAATGTTCATCTGAACTTTCATTGTTGTGGTTAACCGACTTCAACAAAGGTGGTTATGGTTACACTATTTGGAATTATAATACCTTGTTCTTTGAATATTTTATGCTCTTGTTAAAAAAACATATGGAAAGCACTGTCGCCACTCGGTTGTCGGATCTCGGAATTATGTGAGCTTGGCCGGCTAAACGCATTAGTTTTATTTTTGTCGCTCTAATATTTTGCTTGTCATGATGGTAAGCATATGGAAAAAAGGATATTGACAATATTCCAGGAAATGGAACCGTTCACATTGAATTTAAAAACTCATTAATTGTTTTGCTTTTATTATTACTCATTTTACAATATAATATGAACAAAGTTAAATACAGAGTTTGGTATTAATCAGTAAGAATTTCGATGCGCATTTTTGTGATCGTCTAAAAAAGAATGATATAATACAATTCACTATGGAATATTTTTAAATATCTTAGTCTCTTTCTGGGTAGTTTTTTCGTGTTTTATCCGCTTTGGTTTCTATATAAAAACAAAAAGAAGAGATTTGTTGATGCGTTTATCCAATAAATTAAGTTCTTCCTCCTTTTTCCCATACCTTAAGGGATGTCTACATACCTTTTTTTTTTTTTTTTTTGGTTTCGCGGAGAAAGTCCCTTATTACTACCGCCCAGCCTTCATGGGGGGCGAATGAGCAGTTATGCTGGGGTAACCGTGCCTTACGGCCCGGCGTAGAGCCGCCCGGATTTGATGACGACCTTCGGGCGACCGCCGGGCCGAGTCCCTAACCCTACATACAGCTAACCTATGCACGGCCTACCAGCTAAAACTCCGCGGTGGCCCTCTTCGGCGCATTAGGGACGACTGCGGGCTTCCTCTGACGGAAGTGTCTAAGTATTCGTCCGCAGCCGCCCTGCGCGGTGCCGCCTTGCGGCCCGTCTCCTATGGGGGGGGGGGGGGACTCAGAAGCCCCCGCGCACCGAAGGACGCCCTCGGCGTCTACGGCAGCATGAGGCCAACTACACGCTGGTTGTCTACATACCTACGAATTACGATTTATGTGTATTAAAGATAGTTGTCGATGAGCGGTGTTAATCATGCATAGATGAATTCTAATTTGATCCTTTGTGATTTAAAATATATATTCGACCATCGAAGTAACAGTTGTTATATGAAATAACTACTTGAGAACGCGTTTTAACGTCCGGATACATTTCAGAGCTTTAAACATGCCTCAACTCGTATCGTAGCACATTTTTCATTCCAGCATTTTGCATGCAAACGCATTTACCGTAAACGGATAAGTACATATGCAAGCTGGTGATTAAATGCTCTTGGCAAAAAGTGAAATTCCTTACGAATGCCATTAAGATGCGTTTTAAGGATCGCCAGTGGCAATAATCGATTGTCGAAGAAGTGCTCACAAACGCATATCGGATAATTAATCATGTTCTTATAAGGCGACACGTACAGTATTACCATCGATAATAAGCCGCAGACAGCAATTTATTATATACTGTTCGGTATATTTCGTGAAAATGCTATTAAAAACATTTTTTCACATGATAGCCGAGAGGCGTAAAAATTGCAGCCGGTTTAAATTCGTATTGCATATCATGCAAATAAATATTTATATTGCAATAAAGCAATTGAATTGCCTCGTGGAAGGACACAATATTCATAAATTTTGTGGCAGGTGAAATAAATGTTGCATATATTTTTTAAATTATCAAGAAAAATTTAAATGTTTTTACTTTTTGAAATTTACGTACGGTGTGTACAAATTGCAATTACGGTAATATTTTTAGTACCGTGTTTTAATGTAAGTAAACCTTAAAAGTCTGTGTGTGAATTCGCGAATTGCAAGCTATCAAACTTACGCAAGCTTCCAGAAGGTACTTCGTAGAATACACGGACATTTTAGTTTTTTATATTGTTCGTTAATAAACTCACGTGAAGTAACTCGAGTCAAGCGGCGAGTTAAATATAAAAGTTAATTAACTGCTCGTAATGCGTGTTTCGAGACAATTTTATCCTTAAGACATAATTGAACTTGTCCAAATACACAAGCGGATCCATTTAACTTTGTTTATTCGATTTACTGACGGTTATTGTTGGTGGCAGACTATTACTTTGTACAGTGCTAAAATAACGTAAGAGTCGAACGAAAACGTGGTTTGGGTTTTTTGGGTTAAACTTAAAATGATGATCAAACTTAACTGGACATGGAAATAACTTCATTTTCTAATGTCTAAATAAAATCTTTAATTTATTTAAATTTAAAAAAAATAGACGATGCTACAACAATTGATTTTAAAATACCTACTATTTTTCTTTCAATTTACGCTAAGCTATAATATCATATCTAAATAGCTAAACTTTAAACACAACATGCAAGAACAAAGCTTTTATTTGCTCACTTGACGAGAATGACTACAGGATAAAGATAATGAGCTTTGAGCCACATCTTCGCAAGTAAACAAATATTCCACAAAAAATAACCACGCCATTGGGATCAATGGCCGACGCAAGGTAATCATATAAAAACCGTAACATTGCGATATTGGTGCAGTAAAATTTTAAAGTAATTAAGTGACTGCAGTTTATGGTACACTGATGTGTTTATACGTTATGGCCCTCTATAAAATAACTACTTAGAAATAGCGCGGTTGTGATACAAAATTGATGGTTCCTATGCGGGCTTGTCTTTGTATTGACCACAAAGTGGCCTTCGTATCCGCCAAACACATCGTATTATATTGGCTTCATGCTTAGGTGTCGAATGTACTGCAATATACTGAATTACACATAAATGTTACTGCGGTTAAGATGGATATTTAACGAATATTAGCTAAACAGAGAATTTGATTGTTATAAATTTAAATTATAGCCATGCATATATTTAGATATTATATACGCATTATGTAATATGTGGTAATTTCCATACAAAAGCTTTAACTTGTACTACATCCTGTTGTTAATCTACGCAACAATACGAAAAACCAAACAATAAAGAATTTACGAAGCGTTATCGGAGGTTAAATTTAAATCTCCGAAGTACTTATCTCAAAGACATGGCAGCAACCCTTAAAACAATAGAACAACTTCAAAGTACAAAATAATTCCTCTTCAAGGAATGCTTAATCCTTTCGAGTGAAACGAAAGGCATTCTTGTTACAAAGAACTCGTTGTTTTTTGTTTTTTTCTCGGCTGTCTGTTAACGTTATTTTTGATCTCGTGGCTCCGTGTTTAACACGATTTCATTGTTCCCTTCACAGACGCGAATGCCTCTAATTTACTACGGTTACGGCCAAGGACTGAGCTATTTCTGTATAACAATGCGCTCGGACACACTTCTTACCACATGGCGCCTAAATACTGCTGTAATTCACTCCGAAAGCCTCTTAATAAAGCAATTTAAAGTTATCTCTTGGTAGCGTCTTATGAGTTTCATTTAGATAAGAAGATTTATTAGGGGTAACGCACGCAGTAAATCGTAAATGAAATTCGTTTTTTAAATTTGTTTCTTACATTATGATTAAATTGTTATTGTTTTCTTAGAGACTATTAATCAATTTGACCTTGTGGCATTTGTTTCAGTGCGGTAAAGATTTATTAAAAAACTAAGTGTTTCACGCAGCTTCGACCGCGTGAGAAGACATAAAATCCCTAAAACAGTATAACGAGTTATTGCGCCACCAGTACACCAGCGCGATCAATTTAAAACATCCGATAAAAAATCATTTTTTTTCCATTGGAACCAAATTACCTTATTATAAGTAGCCAGTGTTAATCTAGGACATAGCCTATCTATACAAAGTACCAAATTCCATCCAAGCTCAGATATTATTGCATCTACTTTTAACTACCATCTAACCATTTTTAGTAACTTTCGCATTCATGATATTAGTAAGAAAAACTATACAATATTTACTACTACTGTAGGCAGAGGAATTAATTCGGCTTTCTGTGACATTTTTAGTAACTTTCGCATTCATGATATTAGTAAGAAAAACTATACAATATTTACTACTACTGTAGGCAGAGAAATTAAGTCGGCTTTCTGTGACATTGAAACGTTAAACCATTTTTAGTAACTTTCGCATTCATGATATTAGTAAGAAAAACTATACAATATTTACTACTACTGTAGGCAGAGGAATAAAGTCGGCTTTCTGTGTCCAAGGTATCCGCAAAAGTCATACAAATTATATAAAATATATTTTATCTTTAAATGTTCAGTTTTATAAATAATAAAAGCTGCTTTGCTACACACTATTGTTTGCTAAATAAATGAACAGTCTTTCATAATGGATGTCTCAAATGGGTTTTGTGTTTCAAATGCTACGGAAAGTAACTGACAATGCATTAAATGGACAACGAATCCCTAGATTGAATTCGCCCCAGTCATATCCGTCTGAATGACTGGCATGAAGTGCAATATAAAGCTTTTCGGGGCGGCCACGTCAACTGTCCACGAGTGTCCGTAATCGAATGCGTTTTAATTACCCGCCTTTATTTCTTTTCTGTAGGGGAATGTAATGAAAATATTTATAACAAAGAGAAGCTACGTGAATAGAATATCTTTGTTTATCCCCTAGTGGGATAGCGAATTAATGGACGGTGAATCGGCTTGTATATTAGAAGCGCGAGTGGCTCGATTATCGTCACATTTCTATATGGCCTGCGTCGGAACTTTTGAAAGCTGAGTGTTAACAAATCATTGTACGGAAATATCTTCATGTCGATGCTAACTGGTTTAAGTTTGCAATTAAAACATTTTAATAAGTAATAATCAAGAGTACTCAATATTGTTTCTTTGTTCTAGGTAAGTGGAGTTATGTTAAATGCGGAATGACATCGATGATATGTAGCGTTGAGACGCAGAGCCTGCGTGGTACGTACATTAATATTCATAGCTTGTTATTTATTTGAACTTACTCTGCACACGTTGTAGTGAACAGTGCTATATTATGTGTGCATACTTGTCCATCGTACACTCTCGTCGGCATTTATAGTTAAGGCTCGGCTGATTTTATTTATATTTGCGGAACATTGGCGGCTTTGTTTCGATTTGTAAGCTGTAAACACCTGGTTCCTGAATGTTGTTGTAGTCGACGATCGTTATTTTAGAGAAAATGTTTATATTTATTTTGAATCAGAAGTAACATTGCAAAACACACTTTTTTATCATTTATATTCATAATATATATTTCTCGCAATACTGTCTCTAAAGTAAAGATCAGATAATATGTCTGTTTGTTAAG